>NC_059159.1:162917648-163220678 GCF_019923935.1 Bubalus bubalis | reverse complement strand
GTAGATTGTGTGATGTCCTTTGAGTTGCTCCCTCTTGACAACTGAACTCGCACAGTGTGATACCTAGTGATTGCACTGTTTTCATCGGTCATTTTTTTTTTTTTTTTTAACAGTCATAATCAACTTTTATTGTTTACATAAATAGATTACACAATACCTTTGCAAACCATGTTTTCCCAACATGCTTATATTATAACACATGACATTTCTTAATGAAAGTTATCTGTTACTTTTCAAGAGGGAGTGGGAAGAAGTAAAGAAACAGGAGGGTGTTGAAATAAGATTTCTAAACTAATCTTGAGTGATAGGCCTAAACCATTTGGCAATTATTTCCTTTTATAGAAATCACAGGATTGTAAGTTTGAAACATATCAAAAGTGCAGTGCATCAATTTAATTAAAAACACCAGTAGCGTTAAATATATTACCTGGGCCTCACATTTCCCTTTCTTCATATATTCAGAGTCACATCATTTTACATCTATTAAATAACAATTGAAAACAATAAACATCAAAATTTTTAATCCCGGATCTGGATTAAATCATGGCAGTACTAAAGTTTTCTAAAATTCCAATGTATCTGTTCATCAGTAAAATGTAACAGTTGATGATGTCGCCAGAGAGTAAGTTTTCTATGTTTGGAAAGACAATAATCTTGTAACACCTGCTATTAATCAGGTTACTGAGCTGATAATACATTATGATTTTTTTGCAAACCTGTGTTTCTACTTAACTAAGCACAAGTTATCATACCAACACAGTAAGTCCCCTACACACGAACCTTCACGTTTCTAACCTTCAAAGATGAGGACATGCGCTCACGTGTCCAATCACGTAAGTTCACATATCTAGTGTACGTTGTCACACGCGTGCATCCTGTACACGGGGCTGTGCTTTTGTGTACTTTACTGTACAGTGCTGTAGAGTATGGTATATTTACTTCAAGCCCAGGATGTCTGAAGCAAACATAAAAGCAGTGGTGATGCAGCTGGTATCCCCTATTCAGAGCTGATGATCTGAAGCTCTTCCATCTCCCACCTCCTTGAGTTAGTAACTCTCCTCGCCTGTTCACTCGATGACAGCCCATGTGCCATCTGCTATACTATATTACTGTACTTTTCAAGGTACTGTACTGTACGAGTAAAGATGTTTATTTTTTGTGTTTACGTATTATTTGTGTGAAAAGTCTTATAAATCTATTACAGAACAGTACCATATAGCCAATTGTGCTGGTTGGGTAGATGAGCTAACTTTGCTGGACTTAGAAACAAATTTGACTGACGAACTTGGCTCTCAGAACCGAACTTGTTTTTACGTAGGGAACTTACTGTACCAAATACTTAATCATTCCTGATACGAGGAATCATCTTCATATTAGTACTTCTTTGTTATGCCGTTTAGTCTTGATATCATTAAGCACAATGAATTTTACTTTAATGAATATGCACAAATTAAGGCAAAAGGACATAGCCCAGTCCCCTCAATAATCTATCCTCTATCTTAAAAAAACTGCTGTTGAGGCTATACAAATTACAGATCTGCTGGCTAGAAAGACACAACTTGTACCTTAGAGCAACATCCAGTATTTGGAGCACAAGGTTAAAATCGTGGTACACATGGCATGTTCCCTTGATCTACCATTATGAGCACTCCTCAGCTATACCCACAATATTGATTTTTCAAATGATACTGTTCACTTGCTATGCCTCCTCATGGTAACGTATGTAATTATTTTTCCTTGATTAAAAATTTTTAATAATTGGGAAATACTCTACTCAGTCTTTGTACACTCTCCATTGAATAATTTTTCATTTTTATAACCATTTCCTCCATGGCTATTGTGCTTTTCTTCTGCCATTTTCTTCACATAATTAAGAGGTCCATTCCCCTCAAAGGAGGAGGGATTTCTGAATGAGCCTCCAATTCTATCCCACAAGGTGAAATACTGTCCATAATTATAGTCAAAGAGCATATGGTGGTCTGTGTGATGAGCCGAGCCATTAATAAAAGGCTTTAAGAGCTGGGGATCACGAAAATCACCATCGTGAATGGAAATTGTCCAGATATTGACCAAGATGTACAAGCTTAAATAAACTACCTTGTGTAACGGGAAGATAAAAGGGTATATGTGGTAAGGCAGACTCTGAAGGAAGCCGTCCAGAGGATGAAAAGCGTGACTTGCAAATGGAGTTGGGATCTTCCAGATGTGATGAGGTTTGTGTAAGCGCTTATATACAAGTTTATGATGAAGGCCTCTGTGAATCCAGTAGATCAGCATGTCAGTGAAGAAGAGAAAGGACAAGACACTAGCAACGAGTTGAAACCAGCCATATGGAAACTCGCCTATGCCGTCATAGAGTCTGCTGTAACCTCTCACCTCTAGCAGGAACAGTAAAACCGTGGGGATGCTCATCCATGGCATTGACTGGACAGAATGCGTAATCTCTCGAGAGACTTGATTCTTTAAAAATTGTGGGTGTTTCATTAATAAATGATCATAGACAAAATAATAACTCAGTGTTGCAAAGAAGAAATACAGTATAAAAGCACCGAGATTTGTTACAATCAGGAGAGTGATAGCTTGTCGGAAGATGTTGTCCTCTGGCCATGTGGCTGGATATATGTACGGTGTAAAAAAATAATAATCTGCAATACTGAGTACAAGATCCATCTTAGCCCTAGAAAGAATCGGCCGCCCGCTGCCCAGCTGCCGACTTGGTTCCTCGGGGACTCACGCAGTTCCAGCTAGTGGAGCGCCGCTCATCGGTCATTTTTACAAATAGGTAGACTCATTCATTGGAGAAGGCGATGGCACCCCACTCCAGTACTCTTGCCTGGAAAATCCCATGGACGGAGGAGCCTGGTAGGCTGCAGTCCATGGGGTCGCAAAGAGTCGGACACGACTGAGCGACTTCCCTTTCCCTTTCAATATAATGCAAACCTCTGAATTCTTCTTTATGCATTAGGGCTTCTACTCAAGTGGAGGATGGTAACTTCAGGCTGAGCACAAGCACGTCGACCCGAGACTGGTTGGAACCAGAAGACTGATGATTAAGATTCTTGGAACACTACGCTGTTCCCTCCCCACAAACTAATCAGAGGAAGGTCACACACCCAGGAGCCCGTCCCCCAAATTTTGCCTTTATTTTTTTTATTTTTTAAAATTTTCTTGACCACACCACGCGGCATGTGGGATCTTCATTCCCTGACCAGAGACTGAACCTGTGCCTCTTGTATCGGAAGCACTGAGTCTTAACCACTGGACTGCCAGGGAAGTCCTCCCAAATTTTGCCTTTAAAAATGTTTCCCTGAAAACCACTGGAGAATTCAGGCCTTTTTAAAGCATAAACCACTGGTTCTCCTTGCTCAGCACCTGCAATAAATCCTTCTCTGGTCCGAATTCTGAAGTTAGGTTTGTTTGGCCTCACTGTATGTCAGGCACATGAACTCGAATGTGACCACACACTTACTTTGATCACCCTCTTTGTCTGGTCCACCTCTGTGAGCCTACTCCATCTGAGAGATGTCCCCTCTGTCAGATGGGGTGGGAATCCAAGCTTGGGAAACAGGAATCCTGTTTTCTGGCTCTTTCTCTAATCCATCTTTTCCACTACTTACTGTCTCTTACATGATTCGAGCATCTCACAGAGGGGCTTTATCTGCCTGCTGGGACAGCTGTGAGAGAGTCCCTGAAGGTGCCGTTGGCATAGCCTGACTGGCTCTGTACCAATTACTTGTTTGAGACCACAATCAGAAGTCCTTCTGATGCCAGGACTGGCCAGTCGTGGCATTCCACCTGCCATTTGCTACTTCCCATCGTCACTGCCAGGGGTTGCCCTGCTTCCAGGTCTGTTGGACAGACCCTGTGTCTGGGTCTTGTCCTCAGGATCTCGTGGCTGGAGCAGATCCACTCTCAGTGGCTCTGGGTCCTGGCTCCATCCTCTAACTTCTGAGGGCCACAATGTTAGTGAGGTCTTGCATCTTAAATCTCTCTTCTCTGGGGGACTCCCATCAACCTGAAACCATGCTCTTTTATTTCATGCCCCAGACAAAAAGAAAGCCCCTGAAACAACCCTCCTTAGACCCCATGCTCCTCTCAAGCTGCAGCTCACTGTTTCTTTTCGTCTTTACAGCCAGACTTCTCGAGAGTATTGAATCCCCTCACCGTCTCCACCCCCACAACCTCTGTTCCACCTGCAGCCCACAGTTGACCTGGTTTCCAGCTGAGGCATCTATCAGAACCGCCCTTGTGAAGTTGGTCATTCAGTCCTCAGCTGATTTGATTTCCGTTGACACCTCTCTTCTGAAAACATGCTTTCCTTTGGCTTCTGTGACATGTCACAGTCCTGGATTTTTCTCTTACTTCTCTGATCATTTTTGTCTTGGTTTCTTTTATCAGCAACTCCTCTATCTAATTTCTTTGGTTGGAACTACTCAGAGTTCTGTCCTAGACATTCTTCTTATCCTATGCTCATTTCTCAAAAAATTACATCTACTTCTTTGACTTTAAATACCATGAGAGAGCTCAGGTCTTATAGCAGAATGACCCACTGCAGTATTGGAGCTGTTGGCTTCAATATGGAAGGTCAGGTTGGGTCGGGAGAAGCCCAGAGAAGAGAGAAACTGGGGTTTCAACCCATAGAATCACTGAATAAGCAACCCGGGGAGATATCTTTCCTCATCTGAAAAAATCAGTCATTGGAGGCAGCCAGACTGTGATGGGGCCAGGGAGCCTGGGGACCCTTGATTGGTTGGGAGCCTCTCAGTCAGATGGGGTTAACCTTAGCTCTTACCTGTGTGACTCCATTCCTATGAAATATCCAGAATAGGCAAATCCATGGAGACAGAAGGCAAATTAGTGGCTGCCAGGGTCTAGGGGGAGAGGAGACAGGGATTGACTGCATAATGGGTACAAGGTTTCCTTTTAGGGAGATAAATGTGTTTTGCACTAGATAATGGTGATGGTTGCACAACAGAGTGAATGTACTAAATGTCACCAACGATAGAAAAAACGCATATCTCCTCAGATTGACCTCAGCAAGAGAGCCACTGCAGCTGAACCAAACCACCTAGAGCAGACACCCACACAAGGGCGGCTGTGACCAATAAATAAGGAACCGCACCCTGGAAATGACTCTTGAAAGCTACACCTTACCCTAAGATGCAGAGTGTGCTCTTTTATAAGACAACTAGGGGATTTCTAACTATACTAAATCACAGTGAACTTCAGGAGTGTAGTGTGAGAGTAGAATATAGACTAAAGTTGAATGATTAATTTTTTTTTCAAGTCTATATTTCTGTGACTATGACGAAGTGAAATCTGATGGTTCAGTGGAGCATTTTGGTAGCCTGATCTGAGGCTGGGGAAGGAAGCTGGTTAGAACTATTTAAGGCCTTAAGAGCTGGTAGGACTCTAATCATTTGGAGAAGTCTAGAATTATACCCTTGACAAGTGACGTGAGTGAACGCTGCCCTGTGCTGGTCCTTTACTGATATTGTTCTACTATATTTTTCACAATGACCAAGAAACGCAGGAGACCCAAGATTTGAACCAAACATATCTACCTCCAAAATCTATGAAATCCTTCTGAGCCTGTGAATCCTTGAGTCAGAAAAAGAAGGATTGGCTGGGGGAGGAAAATGCTGATACCCTGGGTTCTGCCTAAGATTGCTGAGCCAGCATCCTTCATGACATCTCTCTTACTGTGCCTGCAGGCTGTGTAGACTGCGAGACGTTGCCTACACAGTCGTCTTGTCTGTAATCTTGACATTCTCTCTACCCTGCTGATAACAAAATGTGAGAGAACCATCGCTGCTCAGTGAAACTTCTAGAGTTCGCTTGCTTGTCAATTTCCCCCTCGTGTCTGCCATCCCCTCTTCATTTCCTGACTTGTAAACAAGCAGGAGGAGGGCAGGTGACTGCCGTCTGTGCTACCAGAAAACTCTGCTGTGCTCAGCACATCCTGTTATTGTGAACCTCAAGTCCTGCTTTGGCGTCTACCAGCCCTATTTTCCCTCCTTTTTCTAGCCTGCGGTTAGGGGAGTGAGTGGATGTACGGATATTTTTATATCCACATTTATATTTTTCACTGGTGTACTCGGAAGACTGTGAGCCTTGGGACTGGTGTCAGATTCAAACCCTAGTTCTAACACTAAACCTCAGTTTCCCATTTTACCTGGAAATAAATAAAAATATTGAGCTCAAAATCCTTTTTATTTATTTTAAAGTTTCTTTTATTGACATATAGTTGATTTACAATGTTGAATTAATTTCTTTTGTATAGCAAAGTGATTCAGATACGTGTGTGTGTGTGTGTGTGTGTGTGTGGTTTATCATGGGATGTTGAATCTTGTTCCCAGTGTTATACCTTATTGTTTATTCTGTATATAATAGTTACCTCTGCTAATCCCAAATTCCCAGTCCTCCCTTCCTCCACTCCCTCTGCCTCTTGGCAACCGCAAGTCTGTTCTCTGTGTCTGTGAGACTGTTTCTGTTTTGTAGATAAGTTTGTGTCATATTTTAGATTCCATATGGAAGTGATATCATATGGTATTTGTCTTTCTCTTTCTGGCTTACTTCACTTAGTATGATAATCTCTAGCTGCATCCATGTTGCTGCAAATGACATTATTTCATTCTTATTTATGGCTGAATAGCATTCCATTATATATGTATGTATATATATATATATATACACACACACACACACACACACACATATATACACCACATCTTTATCCATTCATCTGTCAATGGACATTTCCATGTCTTGGCTACTGCATGGGGATATGTGTATCTTTTCAGAATCTTTCTGAAGCCTGCATGAAATGATGGGAAAGGATCTAGCTCTTTTCTAGACTTTCAGTATGCACCCAAGAAATTCTATTTCTCATCCTTCCCTAAGCCCCCTCTCAAATGTTTCAGTTTTAGCACGAAATCCAGACTAAGACCCTGATGCTGGGAAAGATTGAAGGCAGGAGAAGGGGACTACAGAGGATAAGATGATTGGATGGCATCACCAACTCAATGGACATGAGTTTGAGCAAACTCTGGGAGATGGTGAAGGACAGGGAACCCTGGCTTGCTGCAGTCCTCAGCAACTGAACACCAACCAGACTAAGCATTTGACCATGACACAGACTCTATATGTCATGGTGCTTGGAGTGAGTGGGGATGGGATAAGCCCTTGGAAATAGTGAGAAGGCTGCCCTTGCTGCACTCTCTGTGAGTGAAGCCGGAAAGGCTGCAGGATTCTGGAGGACATTCTGCCTTTTCCCTCTTCTCTTCCAAAGCTCACTCCCAGCCCAGCACCCTCAGCCTGGGCCCCCACTGGCACAAGTTACTCTACCGGCTTGGCTTCTCTGAAACCATGATGGAAAGTGGTGGTGCCCAAGCTTGGGAGAAATGACAAATGAAAAAATAAAATCTGTCTTTGTGCACTAGCATTCTGAATTCAGTCCTTTCTTTCCTTAGAGTTAGCTTTCCTTGCAGTGTCCTGATCTCTCCTTTCCATCTTCCCCTCCACTCACAAGTATCTATGCCCAAATGTCAACTTCCAGAAGGTATGTGGAGGACTTCCCTGGTGGTCCAGTGGTTAAGAATCTGCCTTGCAATGCAGGGGATGCAGGTTCAATCCCTGGTTGGGGAAACAAGATCCCATGTACCAAGGAGCAGCTAAGCCCGCGTGCTGCAACCACTGAAGCTCACGAACCTCGGAGGCCGTGTGCCGTTACCAGGGAGTCCTCAAGCTGGAATGAAAGATCCTGCATGCTGCAACTAAGACCTGATGCAGCTGAATTAATAAGTATAAATATATATAAAAAGAATGCATGTGGATCAGGCCACACCCCTCCAGGGCAGCCTTGGTCCTGCCATAACATATTAGGACATGGTTGCCCAAGAAATGCCCATCAGAGTAGGCAGCAGAGTGAATCAACAGGCAATTCCTTGCCTCCACTTATGAATCTAAGTAAAGAGTGTCAGCTGGGTACAATATTTCTCTGTGTGTGTATGTCTGTGTGTTAGTCACTCGGCCGTGTCTGACTCTTTGCGACCCCACGGATTCTAGCCCTCCATGTTCCTCTATCCACAGAATTCTCCAGGCAAGAATACTGGAGTAGGTAACCATTCCCTCCTCCAGGGGAATCTTTCTGACCCAGGGATCGAACACAGGTCTCCCACACTGCAGGCAGAGTCTTTACAGGATGAGCCACCAAGGACACCCACAATGTTTCTCTATTTCTTTCTTTCCTTCTTTCTATTACTGTATCAGGTAATAAGGTAATAAGAACTGTATCAGGTAATAAGGTAAATAAGAACACCCAGAATAATATCAGGTACCATATATTAAGCATATGATATGTTTTCAGAACTAGTCTAAGTTCTTTATTTATGTGTATTTATGCACTAGCAGGGCTTCCCAGGTGGTGATAGTGATCAAGAACCAACCTATCAGTGCAGGAGATATAAGAGATGCAGGTTTGATTCTTGGGTTGGGAAGATCCCCTAGAGGAGGGCATGGCAACGCACTCCAGTATTCTTGCCTGGAGAATCCCATGAACAGAGGAGCCTGGAGGGCTACAGTCCACAGGGTTGCAAAGAACTGGACACAACTAAAGGGTGTTGGAGAAGAGTCTTGAGAGTCCCTTGGACTGCAAGGAGATCCAACCAGTCCATTCTGAAGGAGATCAGCCCTGGGTGTTCTTTGGAAGGAATGATGCTAAAGCTGAAACTCCAGTACTTTGGCCACCTCATGTGAAGAGTTGACTCATTGGAAAAGACTCTGATGCTGGGAGGGATTGGGGGCAGGAGGAAAAGGGGAAGACAGAGGATGAGATGGCTGGATGGCATCACTGACTCGATAGACGTGAGTCTGAGTGAACTCTGGGAGTTGGTGATGGACAGGGAGGCCTGGCATGCTGTGACTCATGGGGTCACAGAGAGTCGGACATGACTGAGCGACTGAACTGAACTGAACTGAACTGAAAGGGACTCAGTATATATTCATGCATGAACTAGCAACAACTCTATGAATCAGAACCATTATTATTCCCATTATACCAATAAAGAAATGGAAAGCACAGAAAGGTTAAGTCACTCTTCCAAGGTCATACAATTAATAGTAAACCAAGTGTTAAACCCTGGAAATTTAACTCTTACATCCTGGGCTTTTACCATCATGCTATTGCAGTATAAGGTGTAACATGGCTTTAAATGTTAAGGTCTGAATTTTGGGTCATGACTTAAAGGTCAGTACTTACTGGGATGCAATCAGTATCTTTTGACTGAACCTTGTTATTTGCATATTTCTATTATAATCAGAGCATGTGGGTTGACATATACATTGGTGCAGCCATCTTTGGAAAATTTGCCCCTACAACTTTGAGAATGTTGTAAAAATCAGGACCTTTATATAATATATTACAGCTTGTTCTACTACTATAAAGTAAAATGCAGCCACAGAATTTCCTTCTTTCTCTGGGTTTCACTTACATGTTCAAAGCATTCCCTATCCAGTGGATGGAGGTGGCCCCAAAGCCATAGTCTCTATATACAGAGATATCTAAAAGGCTACATAAAAAGTTTCTGCTTTTAGGGACTTCCCTGGTAGTCCAGTGATTAAGAATCTGTCTTCAAATGTAAGGGACACAGGTTCGATCCCTGGCAAGGGAAATAGGATCCCTCCTGTCCTGGGGCTGTTGAGAATCAGCTATAGAGAAGCTTGTGTGCCACAACTAAGACCCAATGCTGCCAAATAAATAAGTAAACATGTTTTTTAAAAGATTTAAAGAAAAGTTTCTGCTTTCAGACTTATATATCCCTCCAGATAGAGAATGTCTTCCCTTACTTGATACTTAAAAACCCAGGAGGTGGAACCCTTTATTCATTTTTTTGTTGGAATTTTCATTTTTTGGTTTAATTTGTAAGAAATCTTTATATGTAATATAACACACACACATATACAACACACCAAACTACATTTGGTGTTTAAAAACATATTTATGTTGCAAATATTTTCCCAGTTTCATGTTTGTCTTTTGTTTATGTTTTGTTATTTTTATTTTTGTTGCTTTATAGCATTGTTTACTGTTATGCAACTGTTAGCTTTATTATGCTTTTCCTTTGTGGTTTCTAAAGGCTTTGCATATGCCAAGATTATTTGAATGTTCACCTATATAAGCTATTATGATTTTTTATATTTATTTTTATCTTTTCTTATTTTTTGGCTGCACTGAGCAGCATGTGGGATTTTAATTCCCCAATTAGGGTTTGAACCTGTGCCCCCCGCAGTGGAAGCATGGAGTCTTAACCACTGGGCTTCCGGGGAAGTCCAATTATTTTTACATTTAATTCTGTATTTTATCTGAATGCATTTTAACATAAAGTAAAGTTCAATTATTTCCCCCCAAATAGTTGGCTAGTTTATAATTTTCCCCAAATGGTTAACCATATTACTTGTGGAATAATTCCTCCTTCCAGTGATATAAAATGAGCCTTTATCATGAACGTGAGCCACATCGTACTACGATCTGTTTCAGGAATTTCCATCTCTGAGTGCACCCTCTGATTTTGCTCTCATGACACCAGTCTCAAGTCTTCTTTGCATGTGTCCTTAAAAATCCAGCCCATTAATGATCAGTGGATTGGATTTGATTAAATATTTAGTGGGAGAGACAGAGAAATGGGTTTCCATTAAGTTCCAACACACAAACTAATCAATGAGCCCCTGCTGAGCTGCTCTATGCTTCCCCACATGGGTCTGAGTCCTGATGGGGTTTTCAAATATTTGTTTCATAGGTAAGGTCAGTTCTCCAGCGTTGCAAGCCCTCTTGCCCAAAGGCCTTGGTGATCAAGGAAATCTGGGTGCTCGAGGGGAGGAATCAGGGTATTGTGTTGCCCTTAATTACATCCTTGTGGGATTACTGGGCTCTAGAGGTATGCTCCCCTCCTTGGCTGGGACAACTGGGCGTTTTGACGATGACAGGTTTTCCCTGGTGGCTCAAATGGTAAAAAATCTGCCTGCGATGCAGGAGACCTGGGTTTGATCCCTGGATAGTGAAGATCCTCTGGAGGAGGAAATGGCAACCCACTCCAGTATTCTTGCCTGGAGAATTCCAGGGACAGAGGAACCAGGTAGGCAGAGTCCAGGGGGTCGCAGAGTTGGACACAACTGAGTGCCTGACATTCACTCAGCCTCACAGCAGTCCACTGGCAGCTCCAGGCGAGTCTGGAGAGACCAAGAAAGACTGTTGCAAATAAAAGACTGTTGCATTTGAAAGGTGAATGTCGTGACTGCTGTAGAACAGATTCCAGGCTGTCTTAGCTCATCGCCAAAGGAGCAGACAAATGCCCTCTTCCTGCACCACCATTGTATCAAGGTTTGCTCTTTGTAAATACTTCCTCATCTGTGGCCTTATTTACTCCTAACAATTCTTCTGTGAGATAACTGGTGATTGTCTCCAATGTATAGAAATGATAACCTCAGAAGTGATACAACTAAAATGTAGAAAAGGTGGAACTAGATCAGAAACTTAACTGATTAGCCTGGTACGAGATTGTTTAACTTTCCCCCCATGGAATGTGTATTATCCTTGCCCACTCATTCTACGCGCCCCTCCCCACCACCCCCCATCAATTTGCTTTCTCCTGTAACAAAGTCTTTATTTAGTTCAGCATTTCCCAGGTCAAACTCTGAACACTATGCCCCCTGGTCTCCATGTTTTCCAAGCCAAGCTTATTTTTCAGTTAGGCTTTCTGATGGGGCTAAAAGTGGGGCTGCAGTTTAGCTTAAAAAGAGACAAGGTCAAGGCTACTTGAAAGGAACTGGCATTGTGCCCCGGGGTTTGCAGTGGAAACTGAACTTCTTGCATTTTTAGATAGATAAAGGGTCAGCTTGCCCAGCCTGAACTGTTAACCAGAGGCCCTGTTCTAAAGGGAATTCTCCTGCCTCAGGACTGCTGAACTGAGGAGTAAAGTCCTGGGGTCAGGGAGTGCGGTGGGTGATAGGGAGTTTTGTAGATGAGAGAACTGTATATTTCAATGGGGTCTTCATGCTCACTAGGACACAACAGTTTACGGTATTCATTAAAGATTTCTGAATCTTCATATCAGCAATTAAATCCTTAAGGACTCTGGTAAATGTAATTATTTGTGTTGCTTATTTGTGTTTTTTAATAACTGGATTTACCAGAGATTCATCTCTTTCTTCTTTTCCCAAAGAAACAACTCTTGGATTTGCTTATCTGTTCTGTCCATTTCCATTTCCTAACTAATTAGTTTCCACCTTCATCTTTATTATTTTGATCTTCTTGATGTCTTTGAAGTGGATTTTATTTAAATCCCTGTCATTAAATGTTAACCCGTTGTCATTATTCTTCATTTGGTAATAAAAGCATTATTAAATGGAAGCATCCCATTTTTTAAACAAGTTCTATTTTATAAATAGCTTGCAATAGTAAGCTAATATTGGGGAGTGCAGAAGTCTTCTCTAGTTTCTAAATGGTGGACGTTAAAAATCAAGATGGAGTGTTAATGACAATTGTCAATATGATCTACATCTGAAATTGAGAAATGCATAAATCATCCTCACCAGCCACTCTATGCTTCCCTTTAGACGTTTGTTCAGAGCTACATATAAGAAACACCAGGGAATTCCCTGGTGGTCCAGTGGTTAGGACTCCAGGCTTCACTGCCCACCCCAGGTTCAATCCCTGGTGGGGGAATTAAGATCCTACAAGCCATGAGTTATGACACCCCCAAAACTAATCCAATGGGAATCAAAGCACCACATTATTAATAGCTGAGCCAGTTCATATAATGTTCAGAGAGAAGCTCTGGAGAAGCTAGAATGGTGTCAAGCCTAACACAGATTCAGCTCCAACTCTTGGGATCAAACATTCAGGTCTCCTGCAGCATGAGCTGGCTGGGCTCTGAGAGGTGCCCTGACTATTGCCACCTGGGCATCAGGAGTCCCTAGGCATACAGAACTGGAAGTGGATGGGGAAGTGGGCAGAGATGCTGTAAAACCACCTGGCTTGGGGGAAAGTGTAAGGCAGGAAGCGAGTGGGCAGAGAGCTTGTGGCATGGGGAGAAGCAGCTAAAAGTTCCCTTCCTGTATATAGTACAGAGCTTGTCTTTGTTTCATCATTTTGTTTTTCATGTCTACTTGTGATTAGAGGATATAGTCCAAAAAATGCTGGTTTCAGAAATTAATGAGATTTCCTTACGGGGCTCTTTCTCTGTGCAACTGTTTCTTTGACATTTAAAAGAAACAATTTTATATGTAACTAATATGTCTACTAATTCAAACTTACTATATGTATTAGTCAACATTTAATAACTTTATTTATTGTTCATTTGGTGATAGAACAATAGGAAGTCACAAACATATTGCTACAATGGCATATTTAGAAAATTACATGACAAGCTTTAATATTTCTTCATTTATCTTTTAACCTCTTATTCATATAAAATGATTCTTTGCCTTGTTGAAGACTTAAGCCTTTTTCAAACTTAATTCCACTTTTCAGCTATGAGTATTGCCAGGACTTTTTTTTGAATTGAAGTAAAATTGACTTGCGATATTAGTTTTAGGGGTACAATATCATGGTTCAGTGTTTTTATACATTACAAAATGATCATCACAATACGTCTAGTTACCATCTGTCACCATACAAAGATATGACAATATTATTGACTCTTCTCTCCATGGTGTATGTTACTTGCCAGACCTTTTTGTGTTTGTTTGATGTATCTTTGCCTACATTTTACACCTTTCTAAGTATTTTGTATTAGCTGTGTCTTAATCTGAAACTTTTGTTAAATGTCTGTCACATTGTTTTATGCTTTTTGGTTTAAAAACACTGTGTTTTCATTCTTTTCTGCCTCCATCCCTCTCCCTTCCCTTCTTCCGACCTCCTCTTCCATTCCTCCTCTTCTTCCTTCCTTTCTCCTTTTCTGCCTTCCTCCCTCCCTCCCTTCTTCCCTCTCCACCCACCTTTCACTAATTATAAGTATACTCTTCAATAGTTTTTAGTAAATTTGTAGAGCTGTGCCGCCATGACCACAATCCAGTTTTAGAACTTTCTCATCAAGCAACCAGCAATGTTTTCTGTCGATAAATTTCCCTTTTCCATGAAATTTGCTTAAGTGAAATCATACACTAGGCAGTCTTCTGTGTCTGGCTCTTTTTCACTTAGCATAATGCTTTTGAAGTATTTTGTATATCATCACTTCATTCCTTTGTCACTGACTAGTATTCCATGACGTGGATAAACCACATTTTGTCTTCCACTCACCAGTTGGTGGACCACTTTTTGGCTATTATGAATAATGCTGCTATGAGTGTGATTTCTGTGTGGACATGTTCTTATTTTCCTTGGGTAGGTTCTCAGGAGTGAAATCCATGATAAGATTTGTGATAAGTTTCTGTTTGACTTTATTTATTGTTTGCAAAAATACAAGTAGAACAATAGATCATTTTCTCCAGATATGATTGGCCTTTCTCTTTCCCTCCATGCTCCCTTTGTCCCCAAGTCAAGAAAAGTATCCTTTCTGTCATTGAATATATCCATACAGAGTTTTTGCTTTAATTTAGACTTTTTGGAATGTGTGACTCAGTGCTTTTAATTTTAATTTGTTTTGAGATAATTCCTACAACACAAAATTCACTACTTTAAAGTGTACAGTTCCATGGCTTTTAAATATTCACTATGTTTTGTGACCATCACACTGTCTAATTGTAGAATATTTCCATCATTGCCCCCCATAGAGACCCCCAACCTATTAGCCATCAGTCCCAATTCCTCTCTCGTCCCATGCCCTGAGAACTGCTAATCTAGTTCTGTATATATGGATTTATTTCAGAAATTTTTAAAAATTTATTTTTTTTAATTGAAGGATAATTGCTTTACAGAATTTTGTTTCCTGTCAAACCTCAACTTGAATCAGCCATAGGCATCAGAAATTTCATAAATATGTAATCATATAATATGTGGCTTTATGTGTCTGTCTTCTTTCACCTAGCCTAATAGGCTTGGTTTTTTAAAAAAACATCCTATACCACTTCACATTCCCATCAGCAGACTATGAGAGTCCCAGTTCCTTTGGATAGTGTTTTAACAATTACCATTTGGTCCATGGGGTCACAAGAGTCCAACACAACCTAATGACTGCTGCTGCTGCTGCTGCAAAGTCACTTCAGTCGTGTCCGACTCTGTGCAACCCCATAGACGGCAGCCCATCAGGCTCCCCTGTCCCTGGGATTCTCCAGGCAAGGACACTGGAGTGGGTTGCCATTTCCTTCTCCAATGCATGAAAGTGAAAAGTAAAAGTGAAGCCGCTCAGTCATGTCTGACCCTCAGCGACTCCATGGACTGCAGCCTACCAGGCTCCTCAGTCCATGGGAGTTTCCAGGCAAGAGTACTGGAGTGGGGTGCCATTGCCTTCTCCGGACCTAATGACTAAACAACAAGTCCTGTTATTCTTATGAAATTGAAACAGAAGATATGTGCCCGACTCAGCAGTAAACATGTCCCTCTGAGTTGTGTCCACATAGCGGGAAGCGTGAACAATGAGCTGGGGGGAGGGGACTTATCGTAAGTCAATGGCAACATTGTTCTGGGCTTTCTGGACACTCGGGACCACTACAATCTCATTTCTTCAGTAAAAGAGCTTCTCCAGTCCTCCCCACATTCTGGACTGAAGAGGGGAAACAAATGGGACCCTGGCTAATTTGGGCCATTTAAAAACACAATGTAAAATAACATCAAACATGGTCCAAAGTGTCTCTCCTCTTCCTTCCTTCCTTCTTCCTTCCTCGCTCTCTCCCTCCCTCCTTCTCTCCCTTTCCTTCTTCCTTTCTTTCTTCCTTCTTCTTCTTTTTTGTTTTAAACTCCTGAAAGGAATAAATTGTGCTTTCCAACTAAGTCTGCAAAAGTGAGTTTTGTGATTGACTTGATTGTAGGAGCTAGTAGACAGAAAGGTTGCAGTTCTGAAAACCACACAGCTCAACCCTATACCAGGGCTGTCAATGGAACCAGCCCTGACAAGCGTATCTTAGGAAAATTGAGGTAGGCAGCACAGTGTTGTAGGAAAGAAGAATTCTGAGTTAGCAGCCGGATTCTGCTTGGGGGCTGGTTTCCTTGGGCACATTGGCAAGTTCCTTCACTCACCGTCATTGCTGCTGAAGTAAGTTCTGATCGAAGTTGGAAAAAGAAATACAACACAGCAGAGGGAGGAAGATTGTCAAAACTGTGGTTTTTTACAGGAAAATAGAAAAATGGACAAACAAAAGTGTCAGGCCAAAATTTATTTCTGAAGTCTTCTGTTTGGAGCCCTACACAGACAAGTTGGATGGATTTCCTTCCAGGTTGGAAGAACAAGTATCTCCGGCACAAAAGCACAATGTCAGTGCCCCTTCTCCCAGGGACAAAACTCACATCCCCTTCTCGGCGCTTGGCTATTGCCTATCAGCTACTGAGGGTTTGTTTCTGGGGGATGGTCCAGGGCTGGCCCTCCTTCTATCACCTTTTTTTTTTTATATATTCTGTAGGCTTGGGCAGATGAAGAAGGACTTTCCTAGTGATCCAGTGGTAAGACTCCGAGTTCCCAGTGCAGGGGCCCTGGGTTCGATCCCTGGTCACGGAAGTAGATCCCATGTGCCACAGTCAGGAGTCCACGTGCCACGACGAAAGAGCGAAGATCCTACTTGCTGCAACTGAGCCAAATAAATAAGTAAATAAATCTGTACTAAAAGAAAAAAACCTTTTGAGAATATGCTCAATAACTCAGTGTAACAAAAGATGGATTAAACATCTGTTACACAACAGATAACAACAGATGGATTGAAATAATTATAATTATTCAGAAGGCTACTTTCTCTGGGAGAGGGGGCTTGCCCTTCTCAAATAATTATGTTTTATACATGCATTTTGAAAGTTTGTACCTCTCCAGGAATTTTATGGGCACTTACCCCCAATGATAACACATAATGATTTGCAGAAACATTTCCATGTATGTGAGGGGAAAAAAAGATGAGTTTTAAGGTTCCAAATCTGGAAATTTTTAATTGTGTTCTGATGGCTTGCTGTCTTGAACATCAATACTTCAGCATCTCCCAAGTCATGTATTTCAGGGATTCATATCATGAAAAGTGGCTAACAGCATCTGGTTCAGTTTCTATTTCTTTAATCAATATTCTTCCCCGTGGCTAATGGTATCTGGTTCGATTTCTATTTTTTTAAATCAGTATTCTTTCCTGCCATATGGAATATTTGAGAGCTTTTAGAAGCACATGGAGTGATCATGCACAATATTTAGTGGAAATCAGATGAATGCTGTGTTGAGTGAATTGTCTAGAGGGTTTATTGCTTGGTTAAACAGCTGTTTTTTTCTTATTTATCACCTGTATTGTTTCATTTATCCTCACAGTTGATTGCTGATTAAAGGCCAAGCATAAGAAACCCTGACATTGAAACATATGCCACAAACTAATAAAGGATAGAAAATAACAATTCTGCAAATTTGCCTCAGACTGATCTTCTGTCCTGTTGCATTCATCCAATCCAAATTCTCATACAGCGTAACGAAGAGTTCCTATACTTGAAAAACTAAGATGTAAAAAAAATAGTGACATTCCTATCTCATTTACCTTTTCTATTTATTGGGAAGAAAGAGTATCTACACTTAGATGGCTTTATATTCAGAGAAAGTCTTCAGTTAGCTGCTTGGAAATTTCTAATTTTGTTATCCAGATAAAAAACACTAAATTAAAACAGTAAACCAATAGATTTTTTTAAAGATTTTTGATTGCCCTGGGTCTTTATCAGGCACCCTGGGTTTTACTAGTGGCCCCACTGGCATGTGAAATCTTGGTTACCTAACCAGGGACGGAACCTGGGTCCCCTATATTGGGAGGCAGATTCCCAACCACTGGACCACCAAGGGAGCTCCCCCACCCCTGCCAATAGATTTTTAATGTTCAAAAATTTTTAAACTTCATACAATTTTGAAAATGGTTTTGTCTGTTTTTGATGGCATACACACTCTTGCCTTAGTACTTCATTGTAGAACATGCTTGATCCCCAAACCAAACTCAACATAACATGTCATTTAACTTATTTGTTTAAAATTAGGATTTTTTTTCCACACAGTTAAGAAAATTAGATTCTGCCATTTGTTAGATCTTAAAAAGTAGAGTTTTGTCTTTATATGATATGAAAATTATCTCAGTGCCTTAAAGTGAACTGACAGTATATCAATGAGGTGTTGATCTAAAATAAAGTATTTTAAAATTAAAATTACTTCTTTATTATATATGATGCAAAAATGATGACTTCTTTAATTACTAAGAAATGGGACAAATATATGAATAATTAATAGAATGCATTAAATGAAAATTTTAACTTTATAACCTATAACCTATAATTATATTTTTAACAAGCTAGAAATATACTGTTGTTTTTTGTTGTTTAGTCACTAAGTTGTGTCCAACTCTTTGCAATCCCATGAACTGCAGCATGCCAGTCTTCCCTGTCCTTCACTATCTCCCAGAGTTTGCTCAAAGTCACGTCCATTGAGTTGGTGATGCCATCCAATCATCTCATCTTCTGCCGCCTTCTTCTCTCTTGCCCTCAATCTTTCCCAAAATCAGGGTCTTTTCCAATGAGTCAGCTCTTCGCATCAAGTGGCCAAAGTATTGGAGTTTAGGCGTCAACATCAGTCCTTCCAATGAATATTCAGGGTTGATTTCCTTTAGGATTGACTGGCTTGATCTGCTCTCAGTGCAAGGGACTCTCAGGAGTCTTCTCCAGCATCACAATTCAAAAGCATCAATTCTTTGGTGCTCCACCTTCTTAATGGTCCAACTCTCACATCATATAACTATATATGAGACTAGATATAGATGTAGATAGAAAGGTATAGATCCAAAGGAAGTACTTTTGAATGAAAATCCCTTGTGAATACATAGTTTATGTTTCATGGGGAAAAATGAAAGAGAAGGAGAGAGGTGTGAAATACTGGCAGGAAAAATCCTTTGTTATATCATAAAATCATTAGTTCACACCTCTCCTTTCAGAAAATTTACTTCTTTTCTGGGTGGTTCCACCCACTTCCCCAAGAGTATGGGGTATAAGCCTCTGTTCCAAATACCTCACTCTTTTTTTCCAGGATGAATTCCTATTTGAGAACTTAAGAGTTTGGTGGTAAGTGATAACTTCTCCAGACCTTTCAAGAGTCAAGAGAGGAGACCTGAATATTGGTTGGTTTCCCTGTCTCACACTAGCTTTTTCTTTCTTCCATCACTTTCCAGAGTCTGAGTCACATGGGCAAGCAAGCCAAATATTTCTGAAGTCAGACAAGCCACCGATATGCACACATCACCAGAAAGCTAACAGCTGTCTTTGACATACAGGCAAGGGTGTCCAGCGCTGGCATAGAACTTGGGCTGGCTTTCTGACATGAACCTCTTGACACACTTCTTGCCTCTCAGATTGATTTTTCTTTTCCCCAGTCTCTGGGTTCCACAGTTTGGGAGTTAGCTTCCTGCTTACATTTGCCCAGAATGAATAGCTGTTCGCAAGGCAGTCATTATGCAAGTATCAAGTTCATTCCCTAATCCACAGTCCTGCGTCAATCCCCAGACGTCTGGTCCACGAGAGGAAACAGATGCTATCTCAATCTAGTTTCTGTGAGATCAGAAGCAATCATTTCAGTTCCTCCCTGGTTTCCTGAGCCAGCCTTCTCCATGCTTCTACTACAAAGCCTGCCTCAACTTTTGCATGGTCAGCTCGAAGATCTCTTTATGGGTGCAGTGAACCCTGAATTGTTGTTCTTATAAGCAATGGAAAAAGAATTGTTCCTAAAAGCAATTCAAGCTCCTAAGGTTTTAGAAACATGCCTCTTTGAAAACTGAGCAGTGCTTTCTAGAACTCTGCAAGGAAGTTTCATCTTTTAAAATCCACAGGCTTGCTGCATGTATCATGGTGCCCTGCTGCTGAAAAATCATGACTGAATCAATTTTATGAGGTTCTGAGGTCCTTTTGCCTTGCTAGCTGGCTCTTGGAGACTTTATCTAGCTCTTGAAAGATGTATTACAACCAAGGAGAGAAATAAAGAAGAACTCAATAGTGGGAACATCATAGGAGCACTGAAAATCACTTATATATATAAAATGATACATGTAGTTCCAAAGTGACTGCATAAGCCAGATATTACTCTTGAAATTGATTATATGGTTAAACACGTATGACAATAACCTGAGTGTAGAACATGTACATGCTTATTTTATTTTTTTATATTATAATCTTCTTTGCAAAACTATAGGGTCTGTGAAAGAAGAGATTTTTATTTCTTTACTATTGTATTATTGTGTCCTATATGTGATAGGTTCTCAGTAAGCAAAACTGGACAGTGAGGCAAAAAAATGTGGCCTAGTCAAAATTAAAAAAATTTTTTCATCATGCAAAGAAATAAATATAAATATTAGTACAACTATAAACATTGATTTATTTTCCAGGACACTATCAAAGGTGTATCATAAAACTTTAAGCTAAATGCCCAAAGATAACTAATAGAAAACAAAGGAGCACAAGGAAAAAATGCAAAACATAAAATTTGAGATGAGAAACCAAGTTTTTCAGCCAGGAAAATAAATGTAAATGAGTAAAGTTGTCCTATTAAAAGATAAAGACTTTCATATTAATTTTAAAGGTCTGTTATTTATTTCTATTTAATGTCTGATAAATAAATTTTATTTGTATAAAACAAGTCATTCAAAAATAGCTACTATTATAACATCAGAAGCCATGAACATAGTCAAAGAGTGTTGGGGGTGGTGAAATTTAAAAATGTCTATGGAGACTTCCCCGGTGGTCCAGTGGTTAAGAATCTGCCTGCCAGGGACACAGGTTCTATCCCTTGTTCTGGAAGGGTCCACATGCTGTGGAGCGACTAAATCCATGTGCCGCAACTACTGAGCCTAAGTGCCTGGAGCCCACATGCCTGGAGCCCACGCTCTGAAACAAGAGAGGCCACCGCAGTGAGAAGCCCATATACTAAAACAAAGAGTAGCTCCCACTTTCCACAACTAGAGAGAAGCCCATGCACAGCAACAAAGACCCAGTACAGCCATAAAGTAATTAATTAACTTTGAAAAATCTCTATGAACAACACAATCACTTGTTACATCCAAAAAAGATTGAAAGCTTGAGAATAGAAAGATATCACAGTCATATACTTTTGGAAATACTACCTTCACCTGTAAGTATCTTTGGAGTAATAGCTATTTTATATGCATCAGAGATTCATAATAAATATTAAATTACCCCAAAGGCACAAATGAAACATTAACATAAGTATGAAAGTAATTTTATGTAAGGTTAAAAATCTAGTTTAAGATGCTTCAAATATATAGGGCTATAGACTAATGCATTATATCCTCTGAGTTGAGGTGGAAATATAATTAGGGTTAGAGGCATGAAAGAATGTATGATCTATGTTAGATTTTTCTTAAATGCAATGGGAGCTTTGTAAAAGTTTTAAGTGTAAGGAGAAGTGTAATTAAGTTTGCCATATAAAAGGATCACTCTATTAGTCACACCGAGAATGAAGGCACTCTAGAAGTATCACAGAAGCCAGTTAAGAAGCTAAGACAAGCTTTCAGGAGAGAAAAAATGGTGGCCTGCAGAAGGTGATGCAATGGAGAGAGAGAGGTAAATACATTTGAGAAGTACTTGGAAGGTAGAATGGGTAAGACTTGGGGATTGATTGCGTGGGTGAACATGCAGAGTGTATTTCCAAAGATGGATTCAATAATATTTCCCATCCGGATCAAGAGATAGAGCCTGTCTCCACATTCTTAACTCTGGGTGAGTCCTGAGACTACTCTCTCTAACCAACAGAACATGGAAGAAGTAACACTGTGTCATTTCCAGGCCTAGCATTCAACCAGCCTGGTATCTTCCATTTCCTGTCTCTTAGAACCCCCAGGTAAGAAGTGTGACTACCCAAAGAACAAGCCTTGAGAGGCCCAAGGCCTTGGAGAGGTCCTGGAAGATGAGATGGCATGTGAAGAGAAAGAGATGGAGAAATACTGAGGTGTCCCACACTGTGAGTGAGGAAGACGTCTTGAAAGTTGGTCCCCCACCCCAGATGTCCCAGCTGAAGCACATAACTCAGAGATGAGCCAGCTAGCCAAGCCCTTCATGCATGCCGGATCCCCCAAATCATGAGTCAAATAAATTGCTGCTTTTAGCCCCTGTATATTGAGAGTCATTTGTTATGCACCAACGGAAAACCAGAACAGTGAATGAGAGGGAAAAGAATAATAGGAATGCTAGGTTTGTGGGATTTGTGGTGATGCCTTTCTTGGAGATGGAAGATGGTCGGAAAGATGATGAAGTCAGCTGAGTTCAATTCATCAGTGAGAAACCCTTGTAGAGTTCTCGTAAGTGAATATATTGATACAGTGAGTGGAGTGAGACTAGAACAACACAGAATCTCTAAGAAATCAACACTTCAGAGAGAGGAAAATGAAAAAGCTTGTTAAGGTCATGAAGTAGAAGCCATTCGAGTGGAGATTCAGAAATCAAGGGCAGGAAAGGGTCTCAAGAAAGAAAGAAAGGCGAATAACGCCGTAGGCTGAAAAGAGCCTGTCTTACATGAACCCAAATTGCCCAATGGATTAGCAAGAGGAGCTTAGGGAAGTGATGGGGGAGAAGAGTAGACTGCAGTTTCTTCGGGAGTGGGAGAGAGGTGAGGATACAAACACAGGGGATGCAGATGCTATTTAAGACCAGTTTGACTATACAGGGGAAGGAAAATGGGGCTACGTCTCCGTCAATGACAGAGGTTGATTTAACAATGCTTTTTTTTTTCTCTCTCTCTCTTAAGATGAGAGAGACAAACTTTTTTCCCTTTAAAAAAGTGATACTTGGGACAGTTTTGTCTGCTGTTGTTCACCTGTCCTCTGGCTTCTTGCATTGCTGCAAGAGCTCCTAGTGTCTCTGGCCCTACGCCTTCCTTGGGTGGGAATCATTTCACTTCATCCTGGCTTCCCCCTGCAGCCTCTTCATCTGTCTCCTATCTCCTTTCTTTTCTAGCTGCTTTCCATTAAAAAAAAAAAAAGTACAGTACTGTATAGCACAGGGAACTATACTCAATATTTTGTAACCTATAAGGGAGAAGAATCTGGAAAAAAAAAAAAAAGATATATATGTATGCATCAGTTCAGTTCAGTTCAGTCGCTCAGTCATGTCCGACTCTTTGCGACCCCATGAATCGCAGCACGCCAGGCCTCCCTGTCCATCACCATCTCCTGGACTTCACTCAAACTCACGTCCATCGAGTCGGTGATGCCATCCAGCCATCTCATCCTCTGTCGTCCCCTTCTCCTCCTGCCCCCAATCCCTCCCAGCATCAGAGTCTTTTCCAATGAGTCACCTCTTCGCATGAGGTGGCCAAAGTACTGGAGTTTCAGCTTTAGCATCTTTCCTTCCAAAGAAATCCCAGGGCTGATATCCTTTATTATTATTTTTTTTTTATCTCCTTTAGAATGGACTGGTTGGATCTCCTTGCAGTCCAAGGAACTCTCAAGAGTCTTCTCCAACACCGCAGTTCAAAAGCATCAATTCTTCAGCGCTCAGCTTTCTTCACAGTCCAACTCTCACATCCATACATGATCACTGGAAAAACCATACCCTTGACTAGACGGACCTTTGTTGGCAAGGTAATATCTCTGCTTTTCAATATGCTATCTAGGTCGGTCATAACTTTTCTTCCAAGGAGTAAGTGTCTTTTAATTTCATGGCTGCAGTCACCATCTGTAGTGATTTTGGAGCCCAAAAAAATAAAGTCTGACACTGTTTCCACTGTTTCCCCATCTATTTCCCATGAAGTGATGGGACCAGATGCCATGATCTTCGTTTTCTGAATGTTGAGCTTTAAGCCAACTTTTTCACTCTCCTCTTTCACTTTCATCAAGAGGCTTTTGAGTTCCTCTTCACTTTCTGCCATAAGGGTGGTGTCATCTGCATATCTGAGGTTATTGATATTTCTCCCAGCAATCTTGATTCCAGCTTGTGCTTCTTCTAGCCCAACATTTCTCATGATGTACTCTGCATGTAAGTTAAATAAGCAGGGTGACAATATACAGCCTTGACATACTCCTTTTCCTATTTGGAACCAGTCTGTTGTTCCATGTCCAGTTCTAACTGTTGCTCCCTGACCTGCATATAGGTTTCTCAAGAGGCAGGTCAGGTGGTCTGGTATTCCCATCTCTTTCAGAATTTTCCACAGTTTATTATGATTCACACAGTCAAAGGCTTTGGCATAGTCAATAAAACAGAAATAGATGTTTTTCTGGAACTCTCTTGCTTTTTCCATGATCCAGCAGATATTGGCAATTTGATCTCTGGTTCCTCTGCCTTTTCTAAAACCAGCTTGAACATCTGGAAGTTCACGGTTCACGCAAACACCCTCTTCCAACAACATAACTGACTCCATTTGCTGTACACCTGAAATTAACACAACACTGTACATGAACTATACTTCAGCTTTTTAAAAAATTGGAAAAAAAAAACAGCTTCTAAAGTATGAAATGGAATCTGAAAGAGACTGTAAACTGAATCATTGTGCTGTGCATCTGAAACTAACACAACATTGTAAATCAAGTATTCTTCAAAAATTTTTTTGAATAGATTGATGAATTCATTACTTTAAAAAAAGTTATACAATTTTTAAAACCAACATTAATTCCTGAGTCTACTGTTATTTCTTCTACAATTCTCTTTGTTGGTTTATACCTTTTGAAGAACATTCTTTTTACTGTGGGTTTTTTATGAAGAGAGATAAAAATGTGTTCCATTTGTCTTGTCTCTTTGGAATTCCTTGCCCGTGGAATATTAATAACATTAATAACACCTCTTCTTTGGCCAGATGGGCTTCGCTAGTGGTTCAAATGATAAAGAATCCACCTGCAATGTGGGAGATCCGAGTTTGATCTCTGGGTTGGGAAGATCCTCTGGAGAAGGGAACAGCTACCCACTCCAGTATTTTGGCCTGGAGAATTCCATGGACAGAGGAGTCTGATCCATGGGGTCGCAAAGAGTTGGACACAATTGAGCGACTTTCACTTTTGGCCAGAAAGGAAATAATCATACATTCCCCAAAGCTTATAGGTCAGATTATAAAAGCTTATAGATCTTATAGGTCAGATTGCCCAACAGCAATGGACAAGGAGAGATGAAAATAGAGATAAGAGATATGGTGGGTTTTGTCCTCAGGCTCAGTGGGACTCAGCTCTGACCTGGAAATGAGGTGCAGTGGTGAAACAGGGGCTTCTTTTCCTCATGGTCACTTGGTACTGGCAGCTGCCGAGTGGCAACTGTCAAGGTGGGGACAGTTGGTGGCAATGAGGAAGAGGGCTTGAGCCAGACGTTCCTTCCTTCCTGATCTTGTGTCATCCCCTCCCTGGACTATGGAGCCTAGCCAAACTCAGGCTGGGATGGCACCATTCTTGTTGAGCGTGAGGTCCTCCAGGCTTCCTAAAAAGCCTCAGGAAGACTGAGGGCTAACTTGGAAGGAGGTGGGGACCAGGACCAGAGTAGGAAGAAGACAGATGAGAAGAGGGTAGGAAGGGTGATAGCAGCTAGAGTTTGCCTCTCTCGTGCTTGAGAGCTGAGAGACCTGATTAGAAGTGACATCTTTCAGGGCTTCCCAGGTCCCAGTGGCTCAGTTGTAAAGAATCCACCTGCCAATGCAGGAGACACGGGTTTGATGCCTGATCTAAGAAGATCCCACAAAAAACAAGCAAATAAGAAAGAAAGAAAGAACATCTTTCAAACATCCTAAAAGTTGGCAGAAATCATTTTGGGGTTAGAATGGCCTGAAGGTTCCGAAGGTTCCTGGCCTCTACTCCAGAAGGTGGAAGGGCTGCAATAGGTTATTCTGAGTAGGGCCTTTTTCAGATGCTGTATGGGTGAGTGCTTCTGCTGTGCCTTCCACTGAGGCACACAGATGTAGAGAAGGAATTTGTCACTGCTGGATATATATATACTCTCTCTCTCCCTTTATATATATATATATGTAATGGGAAAATCAGATTCTTTTCCATTATAGGTTATTAGAAGATAATCAAAGGAATCAATCCTGAATATTCTTTGGAAGGACTGATGCTGAAGCTGAAGCTTCAATACTTTGGCCACCTGATGCAAAGAGCTAATTCAGTGGAAAAGATCCTGATACTGGGAAAGATCGAAGGCAGGAGGAGGAGGGGGCAACAGAGGATGAGATGGTTAGATGGCATCATCGACTCGACGGACAAGGGTTTGAGCAAACTCTGGGAGATGGTGAAGGACAGGGGAGCCTGGCATGTTCCAGTCCATGGGGTCACAAAGTGTTGGACACGACTAAGCAACTGAACAACGACAGAAGATATTGAATATAGTTCCCTGTGTTAGACAGTAGGTCTTTGTTGTTTAAATATTTTTATATAGTAGTATGTATATGTTAATCCCAAACTCCTAATGTCTCTCTCCCCCTACTCCACTATCCCCTTTGGTAAGCATGAGTTTGTGTTTCATGTCTTGGCAGTCTTAAAGACTCAGCCCCACATAATCTTGATGGGAATTATAAATTAAATCCCCCATAAAACAACAGAGATACAAGTTAAAGATTGGGCTTCCTTTAAAAAATTCTTTTAGTTTGTGGATTCTGCTTCTTTGAATATGACTTCTTATCTCTTTGGGTTTCCAATTCATAAATGTTGGCTGTGTTTTCCCAGAACTCCTGTCATGGGAATATTAGGCAGAATGAAGCTTTGCAGTGTTCCAGGCAACACAGGGAGAAAAAGTGAAAAAGTGAGGACAACACCCACGAGGCAGTCATGGGCTCCATCCTCAAATGACAGGGATCATGTGCTTCCCCACATGTGGCTCAGTGGGAACAACTCATAAGACCCTTCATGTTCATCCCGCGTAGGCCTGAGCCTGCGGGGACAGGTCTTGGGAGAGGAACACGCAGAGCCTAAAACTGCCCCTCCTGTAAATACAAGGACCCTTGGCTGGAGATTGGACAGCTCTTCAGACTTCCGAGCGTGCGGTGGTCCCTTGGTGTTTCTGGGTGCTAGCCTATGTCTGGGCTGCAGCTGAACTATTATTCTTGCTTCTCTCTTTAGAGGGAGCCTAAAAAAGGAATTTCTGCAGGAGGGGGAAGGAAATGTCTGTGTTTGAGGGGTTTAGTGGAGTGGGTGTGTGCTGTCTTTTATTATAGGAGGCTGTATGGTACAGAGGTTTTTTGTTTGTTTTTTGGACTCGCGGCATGTGGGATCTTAGTTCCCGACCAGAGATGGAACCTGTGCTCCTGCATTGGAACAGCAGTCTTAACCACTGGATCATCAGGGAATTCCAGGCATAGAGGTTAAATCACCAACCTTGGAACCAGACTTCCTGGACTCAGATCCTGGCTCTGTTCCTAACTAGCTTTGTGACCTTGGGCAACTTACTTAATCTCTCTGTGTACCTATTTCCTTATCTATAAAATAGTGATAATAATCACGTTGCTCTCAATGGATTGATGTAAATATTAAATTACTAGCATATGTAAAATATATAAAATACAAACACCAAAAAACCCAAAAGGTTGCTATATATGTTATTATACTATCCGCGCCCTCAGCTGCAGTTGCATCATTACCACTAGAGGGCGCTGTTAGCCTTAGGGGCATGATGAGTTCAGTTCTGTTCAGATCAGTCGCTCAGTCGCGGCCAACTCTTTGCGACCCCGTGAATCACAGCACGGCCAGGCCTCCCTGTCCATCACCAACACCCGGAGTTCACTCAAATTCATGTCCATCGAGTCAGTGATGCCATCCAGCAATCTCATCCTCTGTCGTCCCCTTCTCCTCCCGCCCCCAATCCCTCCCAGCATCAGGGTCTTTTCCAATGAGTCAACTCTTCGCATGAGGTGGCCAAAGTACTGGAGTTTCAGCTTTAGCATCAGTCCTTCCAATGAACACCCAGGGCTGATCTCCTTTAGGATGGACTGGTTGGATCTCCTTGCAGTCCAAGGGACTCTCAAGAGTCTTCTCCAACACCACAGTTCAAAAACATCAATTCTTCCGTGCTCAGCTTTCTTTATAGTCCAACTCTCATATCCATACATGACCACTGGAAAAACCATAGCCTTGACTAGACGGACCTTTGTTGGCAAAGTAATGTCTCTGCTTTTGAATATGCTATCTAGGTTGGTCATAACTTTCCTTCCAAGGAGTAAGCGTCTTTTAATTTCATGGCTGCAGTCACCATCTGCAGTGACTTTGGAGCCCCAAAAAATAAAGTCTGACACTGTTTCCACTGTTTTCTCATCTATTTCCCATGAAGTGATGGGATCAGATGCCATGATATTAGTTTTCTGAATGTTGAGCTTTAAGCCAACCTTTTCACTCTCCTCTTTCACTTTCATCAAGAGACTTTTTAGTTCCTCTTCACTTTCTGCCATAAGGGTGGTGTCATCTGCATATCTGAGGTTATTGATATTTCTCCCAGCAATCTTGATTCCAGCTTGTGCTTCTTCCAGCCCAGCATGACAGTTACCCCTTAATAGTGGGCACAGGATCCCTGCACTAGTGGGAGGCCAGCACTGAAGCAGCCCCTGCTCTACTCCTCATTTGAGTAAGAAGAATTTGTGGTTGTTGAAAAAGCAACCAGCCAAAGCCTAGAAAAAGGGCAGGCCACAGAATGACCCTGATATTCAGAGTTGTCATGGCAAGCATGAGCTGGAGCCTAGGGAATGTAGGAAGGGGCCAATAAGGATAACTGTTAAACCCTGGCTTTAGAGAGAGTAGTATGCCTTTATCTCAGGCTGATATCTGGAGCCAGGAGAGAAGGGGAGTCAGCAGGAAGGCCCTGTGGGTTCAGTGTGAGGAAAGAGAGAACTAATGCTTGAAACCTGCATGAAGGCAGGTGGAGACCAAAGAAGAGCCTTAACATCTAAAGGGTCCGGGTGGTATACTGAAATGAGATACGAAGCTGGGACCTGAAGGTAGGAACGGAGCAATCAGGTTCAGGGGGAACGTTCTGGAAGGAGCAATTATAAGAGGCTTGCAGCCAGAGCTCTGGGTAGGTGGCGAGTTCCTAGGACCCCTGGGGCTCCTTCCTTGGCTTCCTCCTCCTCCCCATATATGTGACCCATGCTGAGTACCTGCTGCTTAGGGGGCTTGCCTCAGCTGTCTCTCTCTAGGGGAGAGCCATTCTGCAGCTTGAACAGGCCGCAGACCACTGTTGCTTCTCTCCTTCCCACTTCGTTTGCTGCACCCTTTGCAGAAATCTATCTGGTTCACACCCGCTTGCTCTAGATGCTTAGCGGTTTCCACAGCCCATGGCTCCCATCCCAGTGAGATTTCATTAACGTCTGTGTCCTGGACTGCCTTGTCCCTGCCCTGGCATTCTTACACCCTGCAATGCCCGGGTATCTGCAGCCTCATTCGTGGGTATGTGTGAGTGTGACGTAGGGAGATGCTGAGATGGAAGATAGCACCCCAACTGGGACTGAGATGGAACACTTCACTCACCAAACAGTGGGTCCCTGAGCACACTGATTTTATTTATAGAAACAGAGAAAAGTGGCGTTTCTCACATCTGAGTGTCAAGCGCTGCCATTGACTACACTGATTTCCAAAAACTGCCCGTGATCAGAAGGGGGCACTTTGTGGTCTGATTTGCAAGGCCCTTCTAGAAGGTTCCCACTGCCCTCCCGAATAGCTGCCCCACCACCTCATCTGTTTGGCATTTTTGTCATTAACATTATTCCTATATTGGGGCTATTTCCTTAGTATGTGGAAACCTTTACCACTTGTTATTTGACGTGCAAAGAGCTGGACCAAGAGCAGTGCTAACTGGGGAACTCTGCTCTTTGTGGTTTCTTCTCTGTTTAGTGAAACAGCCACACCAGGGGCCAGTTTTCCCCTATATTTTCTCAACTGTTGCTCAAGGCACAGGGTGCGGGGGTGTGCAGCTCCTTCCTGGGCCCCTGCCTCCCCAGGGCCCCAGAGTCTGGTGTCACCACGCAAGCTGCTCCTGACCACTGATGATCCACAGCAGCCGAGATGATGCAGGCTTGGAGGGTCCAGGGTCCCCCAGCCCACCTGGGCCTCCTGACCTCTCTCTTCCATCTAAGAGTTTCCTCTTTGTTTTTTCTTGGATACTCTACCCCCTTTTTCAGGTAGTGGAATCATGAGCTGCCTGTTGGAAACTTCCTTCCAGCAGTTTGCTCTTCGTCTACATGCTCAGGTCAAAAGTCTCTGCGTCACTTCTGATTCTGCCATTCTCCTTATCCTCCACCTCCAGTCCATCAGCTAGGCCTGTCAGTTCTGTCTTCATAAGGCATCCCGAAGCACAGTGAGCATACCTTATTTTGTAACCAGAAAAATATAAACATGCTTTTGTGTATGTTTATGCATATGCACACCTGTAGGCATACACACAAAGGGTAGTTTGCATGTTGGCAGCTTTTGTTTGTTTTGGCTGCACCAAGTGCCATGACCAAGGGGCATGCAGCCTCTCAGTTCCCTGACCAGGGGTCAAACTCGTGCCCCCTGAAGCACAGAGCCCTAGCCACTGGACTGCCAAGGAAGTCCCTGCAGTTTTTCTATTTAAAAAAAAAGCTAGAGAATGTAAAAAGTGGACGGTTAGGGTTTGATAGGATGAAAACAAGAGTTTAGGCCTCAGAGTATGAAAAGAAGATGAAAAATAACTGAGTTTTAAAGTCCACTGTATTTTATAACACAAATAAACTTATATACAAAACAGACACAGACTCCCAGATGTAGAGAACAAGCTTATGGTTACCGAAAGTGAAAAGTGAAGGAGGGGAGGGATAAATTAGGAGTACGGGATTAACAGATACACACTGCTATATACAAAAGAAACACCAGCGGTTTACTGTATAGCACAGGGAACTATGCTCAACATTTTATAATAACCCTTAAGGGAAAAGAACCTTTAAAAATAGATATATATGTATGTATAACTGAATCACTTTTCTGTATACCTGAAACTAAGACAACATTGTAAATCAACTATACTTCATAACAAAAATTAAAATGAAAAAAACACTGTATTTCCCACTCCTACTCTGCCTCAAGAAAAAGCTTTTGCAAATTGGTATGTGTAGTCTGAGTGGATGCATACAGCCCAGTTTGTCTGTTTTTTTTTTTTTTTTGCCACACAATGAAGCTTGTGGGGTCTTAGTTCCCCAACCAAGAAATGAACCCAGGTGTCCTGCAGTGGCAGCTGGGAGTCCTAACCACTGGACTGCCAGGGAATCCCTCATCCCAGTATTGCACAAAACGACTTGGCACAGTTATATCGGTCTCCCTACAGGCCCATACGTGGCAGGGTGGAGCTCTGCCAGACGGTGTTCATCTCAGGTAACTGGTGGCTCAGGTCGCGACAAACAGAGGCCAACCACAGGGCCGGAGGCTGACGGGTAATGAGGGCTTGCTCTTGAGTCTGTAACTCAGCGAGTTTTCTCCAAAGGCTGGGGTAGCTCTGAGGGCACAAGCAAATGCCCTGGTATTGTAAGTGTCAGATGCCAGATTCTGGTTGAGATGAACACGTTTCCCACCCGCTGGGAACTGGGGGACCAGATGGCTGCCTCGGGTTCCACACAGATGTTGGTTTCTTATCCCTGCAAAGAACTCAATGAGATCCCCCTCCCTCTTCAATCCCCTCAGTGTGCTGAAGGGACACAGAAACAGTAACAAGAATGTAGGGCTTTGGAGTCTCATTTCCTGGTTGAAATTTCCAGCTCTGCCGTGTATTGACTGGTGACTTTGGGCCAGTTACCTAACTTTTCCAAGCCTGTTGGGACTTCTCTTGCAGTCCCATGGTGAAGACTCTTTGCTGCCAATACAGGGGGTACAGGTTCCATCCCTGGTAAGGGAGCTGAGATCCCACATGCAGTGTGGCATGGCCAAAAGATAAAAAATTAAAATTAAGCTTGTTTTTTCTCTTGAAAGATAAAGAAATAATATTATGTGCCTTGTGAAACTATTACAAGCATCATATGAGATAATGAAGACTACACAGTTGATCGAATGCCTGGTCAAACCAGATGATGCTCCATACTTTGTAGCTGTGATGATCACCTCAGCAAGGATGTGGGTATGGCAAAACACTGGTTGCTTCAGATCAGGAGTAACAAAGAAGAGGAAAGAGTTCTGGGGTGGCGCAATTGTACCTGTCACAGCAAAGGGCCTTCCCTGGTGCACCTCAACTAAGGTGTCATCATGCTGCTGGGGAATTGTGTCCCACGGTGAGGTGGGGATACAGAAGGAGCGGCACCCCTGAGGCTTCAAGCTGCTCAGACTCCACCTCCATCCCAGATTTCAGGGCAGGCCAGGTTTACTGGCTTCCCTGGTGGCCCAGGCAGTAAAGAATCTGTCTGCAATGCAGAAGACCTGGTTTCAATCCCAGGTCTGGGCTGGGAAGATCCCCTGGAGAAAGCAATGGCTACCCACTCCAGTATTCTGGCCTGGAGAATCCCATGGACAGAGGAGCCTGATGGGCTGCAGCCCATGGGGTTACAGAGTCTGACACGACTGAGCAACTAACACCAATACCAGCAATGGGGAAGTACACATTTCCAGAAAAGTCATAGTGAAAAATCAGCCTGAAGAAGTTGACCCTGGTTGTCTAAAATTAACTTTTGCCCCCAAAGCGAGCCCCATGGCCAGAAGAAAGAGGAGAAGTAAGAGTCTGGTGCCCAGTGCTCGGGGCCTGGCTCTTTCATCTCAGCTCCCACTGCCCAAAGGGGTTCATGGCTCATCTTTGTGGGACAGATGGGCTGGAGAGGAAAAAGATGAAGACCTCACCAGGCTAGGACTACTCAGAGGATGGGGAAGTGACTTCGTCAGTCTGGGACTTGGTCAATCTGAGTCACTTTAGCTGCCCACCTGTCAGAGAAAACAGGCAGGAAGAGAAACCGATCAGGTGGCCAGGGAGGAAGTTCAGGGACTGTGGTTGGTGACGCTGCTGGTTTTACACCATCAGGGCTAATAACCAGCTGTGTTTATGAGGCGTCCACCTTTTGATAGCCTTGGCACAAGCCACATCTCCCACAAAAGGGGAGAAGGCCTTGCCTAAGGTCAGTTCGGAGTCAGGATTAGCGTCTGTGGAGCTGCTCCTTTACCAGTAGTGCCCACGAGAGGAAACCCCAGCAGCACCCACTCCTGCTGGATCCTTGGTGGGCTCTCAATAGCTGGCTGGTCCCCAAGCTCCCTGTCCTTCTTATGCTGCGTGCACTCCCTTCCCCACTCCTGGCTCCATCAGACATCACCACCACTCACCCCATGCCCTGCTCAGTGCTTGACTTCGGGGGGAGGTCTTCCCAGCTTCATCCCCAGAAGGCCAGCACACAGACCCTCTCCTCTTTGATGATTGTATTGTTCCACGTGAAAGGGAAATAGGATCACAAAACCAACATATCTTAGAGAGTTACCAAACTGAGAGCTTTTCTTTAACTAAAATAGATACATGCACCCCTAGGTTTATGGCAGCTCTATTTACAACAGCCAAGATGTGGAAATAACCTAGATGTCCATTGACATTGACAGATGAGTGGATAAAGAAGATATGGTACATGTGTATATGTGTGTGTACAATGGAATACTCCTCAGGCTTCCCTGGTGGCTCAGGTGGTAAAGAATCCACCTGCCAATGCAGGAGACATGGGTTCGATCCCTGGGTCAGGAAGATCCCCTGGAGAAGGAAATGGCAACCCACTCCAGTATTCTTGCCTGGGAAATCCCATGGACATAGGAGTCTGGCAGGCTACAGTCCATGGGGTTGCAAAAGAGTTGGGCTCAGCTTCAAAAACTAAACAATAGCAAAAACACTACTTAGCTATAAACAAGAATGAAATAATGCCTTTTGCAGCAACATGGGTGGACCTAGAGGTGAGTCAGAAAGAGAAAGACAAATATCATATGATATCACTTAAATGTGGAATTTATAATATGACACAAGTGAATTTACAGAACAGATACAGACTCACAGAGATCAGACTTGTGGTTGCCGAGGTGGAGGGAGGAGGGGAGGGGTGAATTGGGAGTTTGGGATTAGTAGATGCAAACTGTCCTACGCAGAACGGATAAACAGCAAAGTCCTACTGTATAGCACAGGAAACCATCTTCACTAATCCCGTGATAAGTCATACTGGAAAAGAATATGAAGAAGAATGTCTATATGCATACCTGAGTCACGTTGCTGTACAGCAGAAACTAACCCAACACTGTAAGTCAACTATATAAAAGGAAAATGAAAGTTTGACGTATGGAGCCAAAACTAAAAACTGCTCATTTTTACCATAAACGTGGTCCCTAATCTGAATTCATTGATTCTTTCATCCATTCAGTGAGTATTTACTGAGCACCCATTGTGTTCTGGGGAGTGGCCGAAGCACTGGGGATTCAGCATCGAATGTCGGACACACACTTGCCTCTGCTCTCCTGAAATTCCTGCCTCCTCTGAGTCAATCACGGGATGGGGGTGAGGGTGAGGGGGTGCGGTATATGAGATGAGGGGATGCGAGGGGACAGGGTTGCGCCTCTGATGTCCAGATCCCATGAGCAAACTCACTAGGGGTACTGCTCTCAAGCCTACTTTTAGTCCAGAAGCAGGATTAGAGTCGGAACTGTTGACCTGGAGCAGCTGGAAGCAGTGAGGCCTTGGATGTCTAGTTGGTCCCAGTGGCTGAGGGAAGCCACAGGTCTGAGCCAAAGGGGTGGTGGCCTGGGTCAGGTCTCCAGGCTGCAAGTGAGTCAGGAAGTTAGGGAGAGGTCAGGAGGGGGACCGCAGGGGAGGTGGCTGTTAGTGGGTGAGGACTAGAGGAAGGCAAGGGTGCTGGGAGCTGTCAGAGTGGCAGGATATAGGGCGTTTAAAGCTGGTCATGACAACAAAAACAGTATTTTCCATCAACCATGTGAAAGGCTTCCTGCATCTGTGCCAGGCTGCAAGCTAAGCCCTTGACATCCCCAGTCCTACATTAAGTCAGGCAGGGCAGGACAACAGCTCCGAAACATAGACAGGAACTCACCAAACCTCAGTTTCCTGGATCCCAGCCAAAAGTTTAGACCATGTGAGCCACCCTTTCCCCTTCAAGTTCTTCCTAAGGAAAATGACACTTCAACAGAAGTAAAGATGAAATGAAGGCAGATGAACAGTCTCCTCAGCCCCGGTGGATCACTGAGCATCACTGAGCACTCACCTCTTTACTAAGCCTTTGTATATTCTAGGAACCGCCCTCTTTGGGCATCACCCTGCCAAAGGACACAGATTCAAGTGCCTCCGGCCGCAGGTAATGTAAATGACTTTGTGTGAAGAAAAGCTGACACCAGTCTTCAAAGCAAGGGAAAAATTCATGGGGACTGAGGCTATCTGGAGGTGAAAGTGAAAGTCACTCATGCTTGTCTGACTCTGCGAGCCCATGGGCTGTAGCCTGCTGGGCTCCTCTGTCCACAGAATTCTCCAGGCAAGAATACTGGAGTGGGTAGCCATCCCCTTCTCCAGGGGATCTTCCCAACTCAGGGATCAAATTCAGGTCTCCTGCATTGCAGGCAGATTCTTTACCAGCTGAGCCACCAGGGAACCCCAAGAATACTGGAGTGGGTAGCCTATCCCTTCTCCAGGGGATCCTCCCAACCCAGGGATAGAACTGGGGTCTCCTGCATTGCAGGTTGATTCAACATGAAACCCAGTGGCCAGATTTTTTTTTCTGTCCAGCAGAAAATAGCAATCCAGATTGTAATAAGAAATTTCTAACTTATTAAATGTTGACAATAAATACAAAAATCAAAACAGACAAGCAATACCTCTCTGTGACTTGCATTATACAAAGCAAATCTTAGAGTTGGCCACCCTGCCTTGCAACAATCAGAGATTTCAAAACTGAATTCAGAGTCCTTGGAGCTGCTTCTCCAAACATGTTAAATCCTCTCACAGAGAAGGTAGTTCCTTTAGGCATTGTGTGAGCACCACTATTTCCAGAACTCTAAAGCAGCTTCACAATTGCTTTATCTGCTGACTCGAGGGGGAAGGAACATGAGGGGAGGAGAGAAGACGAAAGACGCGGGGGCAGGGGCGCCACTGTGTTCTGGGCCTGCCTACACCCTGCAGACTTGATCTCATTTAATCCTCACGGTTTGTGCGGTAGGTATTTTTCCTACGTTCCAGAAGTGAAAACTTTCCTAAAGTCACTCAAGGCCAGAGCCTATGGGAAGGAATCTTTGTTGTTTCCTTACATTCTGTGGGACTGACTGTTGGGCATCTGGGCCCATGGCCTCGGGGAGCTGACGGGGCCAAGCTCTTGCTCTCTTGCTCCCCACTGGCCTCGCTCACTGCTGCGGGTGCTGAAGCACACCGAGAGCTCCAGGCAGTGGGGCCAAAGGGACGGAACGAGCAGAGGGAGCATCCACCAGCCCCGCTGCATCGTTGCTTCATCCACAAGCTTCCCTCACACACATCTAGCAAACACTAGCTTTCTGCTCCCCGCTGTTCTTGGAAGACTGAGACCACGCAGAAGCAACTGAGCCTTTACTTTCTCCCTGCAGAGAGCGTTCAGCCTAATAAGGGAGACCTGTCCGAAAACACTGGGTTGAAGACTTAGCTAAAGCAGCCTGTGGATCCCAAGGGCAAGGAGAGGTGGCTCGGCTTTGCCCTTTCATGGAGACAGAGTTGGAGGAAGTTGAACTGGAGAATTCTCCAGAGTTGAAGAAGCTGGGAGCTGGGGGAAGCCCTGTGAGGAGACATGTTGGATTTCCTCCCCAGGAAAGAGACCTGGAGGAGGGAACCATGGGCTAGAAATTTTCACTGAGTGCCACTCAGATCCACACCTCTGAAACACTTTTCAGTAATAAAAATAAAAGGACAAAATGTATACAAGATACAGCCTGCATGAACCTAGAAGACATGATGTTAAGTGAAAGAAACAAAAGATCACTTACTGAATAATTCGATCAATACAAAACGTCCAGAAAAGGCCAACCCATAGATTCAGAAAGTAGATTCGAGGTTTCCTGGGGATTAACTGTAAATGGGTATGAGAGATCTTTGGGGGGCAGATGGAAATGTTTAAAACTGGATTCTGCTGCTGCTTACCCATCTAGATAAAATTGCCAGTGAATTTTACAGTATCTAAACTTGTTTACACACACACACACACACACACACACTGTGGAGGAGTCAGAAACATAGCACTTTTGATACAAAGCCAAAGAGGAAATTAACTCAAGTAGAGATAGGATCTGTTTCCCAGAGGTGCTACTTTCTCGTCAAACCTGATTGGTCAGGATGACAACAGTTCATAACCTCAAATTCACAAAAGTGGTTTAGGGTCAAGATGCTGGAAGAAGGATGGTGAGTTTGGTTCTACCCTACGTGATTACCAGCAGGACTTGCAAGAAGGAAGCTGACCAAACCTCAGACTGGGGGAAATAGCCCCATCCATAAACACATCACACTAGAGCTCTCCCTGGGTTTGCAATCCACTGTGGGTGGCTGACGGTGATTTCCGTGGAGGAAAGGGTTGAGACTTTATCGTCATCACAGTGGTTCAGTGAAGGCTGAGGTGAGTCTGGGAATAAAAGAGTTAAATCTTTCTATGGAAGAAAGAATAAATGCTGCTGCTGCTGCTAAGTCGCTTCAGTCGTATCCGACTCTGTGCGACCCCATAGATGGCAGCCCACCAGGCTCCCCCGTCCCTGGGATTCTCCAGGCAAGAACACTGGAGTGGGTTGCCATTTCCTTCTCCAATGCGTGAAAGTGAAAAGGGAAAGTGAAGTCGCTCAGTCGTGTCCAACTCTTAGCGACCCCATGGACTGCAGCCTACCAGGCTCCTCCATCCATGGGATTTTCCAGGCAAGAGTACTGGAGTGGGGTGCCATCGCCTTCTCCGCATCTCACACACTAGTAATGCTCAAAATTCTTCAAGCCAGGCTTCAGCGATACGTGAAGCATGAAATTCCAGATATTCAAGCTGGTTTTAGAAAAGGCAGAGGAACCAGAGATCAAATTGCCAACTTCTGCTGGATCATCAAAAAAGCAAAAGAGTTCCAGAAAAACATTTATTTCTTCTTTATTGACTATGCCAAAGCCTTTGACTACGTGGATCACAATAAACTGTGGAAAATTCTGAAAGAGATGGGAATACCAGACCACCTGACCTACCTTTTGAAAAATCTGTATGCAGGTCAAGAAGCAACAGTTAGAACCAGACATGGAACAGACTAGTTCCAAATAGGAAAAGGAGTACGTCAAGGCTGTATATTGTCACCCTGCTTATTTAACTTATATGCAGAGAACACCATGAGAAATGCTGGGCTGGATGAAGCACAAGCTAGAATCAAAACTGCAGGGAGAAATATCAATAACCTCAGATATGCAGATGACATCACCCTTATGGCAGAAAATGAAGAGTCTCTTGATGAAAGTGAAACAGGAGTCAAAAAGTTGGTTTAATGCTCAACATTCAGAAAACTAAGATCATGGTATCTGGTCCCATCACTTCATGGGAGATAGATGGGGAAACAGTGGAAACAGTGTCAGACTTTATTTTTGGGGGCTCCAAAATCACTGCAGATGGTGACTGCAGCCATGAAATTAAAAGACACTTACTTCCTGGTAGGAAAGTTATGACCAACCTAGACAGTATATTAAAAAGCAGAGACACTACTTTGCCAACAAAGGTCCATCTAGTCAAGGCTATGGTTTTTCCAGTAGTCATGTATGGATGTGAGAGCTGGACTATAAAGAAAGCTGAGTGCCCAAGAATTGATGCTTTTGAACTGTGGTATTGGAGAAGACTCATAAGAGTCCCTTGGACTGCAAGGAGATCCAACCAGTCCATCCTAAAGGAGATCAGTCCTGGGTGTTCATTGGAAGGCCTGATGCTTAAGATAAAACTCCAATACTTTGGCCACCTGATGTGAAGAGCTGACTCATTTGAAAAGACCCTGATGCTGGGAAAGATTGAAGGCAGGAGGAGAAGGGGATGATAGAGGATGAGATGGTTGGATGGCATCACCGACTAAATGGACATGAGTTTGGGTAAACTCTGGGAGTTGGTGATGAAAGAATAAATAAGGAATCCAAAAGGGGTGAGACAGGGGAGAAGTGGTGAAAAAAAAAAAAAAAAAAGGATTCTGGATGATTTTAGTCTTCACTCATTTACTAGGTATGTGACTTGATGAAAATGTCTCTTAACCCATCTAAGCCTCAATTTCCTCATCTGTAATCAAATCCATCTCAGAGTATTACCTTGAGGCTTAAATGAGATCATAAATGTCAAGCACTTAGTGTGATATCTCATAGACGGTGCTTCATTCATTTACTTCAACCAGCTAGTATTTTTTGAGCATATACTATGAGTTAGACACTGAAGCAACACCAGCAGATAGATAAACAAATAACATAATTTCATAGGAGTAAGTGCTCTGAAAAAAGTACAGCAATAATGGAATAGAGAGTAACTGAGTGGGGGTGGGTAGGGTGAGGCAGGGAGTACATGATTTTAAATACTGACAGCAGAGAAGAGACATCAGAGCAGAAATCTAAATAATGAGGGACTTTCCTGGTGGTCCAGTGGTTAAGACTTCACTTTCCAATGCAGAGGGTGAGGGTTTGATCCTTGGTCTGGGAACTAAGATTTCACATGCCTCATGGCCAAAACACCAAAATCATAAAACAGAAACAATATTGTAACAAATTCAATAAAGACTTTTAAAATGGTCCCCATTAAAAAAAAAAAATCTGAAAAATGAAAAAGAGCCAACTATGCAAGGCTCTGAGAGGAATATTCCAGACCGAGAGAAAAGCAAGCACAAAGACCCTGAAATGAGATTGAGTTTGGTCAGAGCCGGGACTAAAGTGAGGCGAGTGAATTGATCCCTCTCAGGGTCAAACAAGTGCATGATTAGATCCTCTCTTTGTTTTACATGTTGATATTTTGTTCATTGTGAACTTTGAGGGCATAGACTTTGTTTTAAGTTTTGTATTAACATAGAATTTATTATGATGCCACACCTTAAATGTTGCACCAAACAGAGTGCCTCACTTCCCTTCCACCAGTCCTGACCCTAGGCGGAGAAAGAAACAGGATGAAATGTAGCCAGTATTTGTGCTGATGTTACCACCGGTGGGGATACTTTCCGTACAGTTGGGATGGGCCAGTGGGCAAGGCTATTATGATTCTGTGATCATATGATTTGAGCACGAGATTAGAGTTACTGCAAAACAATCTAATGGTAAATAGCTCTCAGTGTTCCTGTGTTTGGAAAACTCAAAGCCCAAATTATACAGAGACGTAGCTGCCAGATTTTGCTCAGATCCCCCAAATTCCAAGTCTACCAGCTTCCCCTCTGCTGACTCCTTTGAGGCCACGTGTGTTAATTGCGCAGTCTCCCTGAGATCCCTCTAGCAGGGAGACAATTCTGTGGCCCCTCCAGCCAGGCCCTTCCAGGGTCCAGCCCTATGCTGCTGTCACTGCTCTTCTCCAGCCCCAGGTGGCCTCCCTATTCTAGAGTTCTCCTGGGACTAAGCAGCTTTCTTCCCTCTTAGTTTGCATTTCAGGGCTCCTAGAAGCCTTTGCGCAAATAAGCTGCCAGAGGCCTGCCAGGTACCTTACTCTCTTTCCCTGCCCCGCTTGCCTCCCTTGCTTCCACTCTCTCTCCTTTATCAGACATATTCTTTGACTACCTATATGTGTGCTACCATGAAACTGAAAGATGCTTGTTCCTTGGAAGGAAAGCTAAGACAAACCTAGAAAGCATATTCAAAAGCAGAGACATCACTTTGCCAACCAAGGTCCATATAAGTCAAAGCTATGGTTTTCCAGTAGTTATGTATGGATGTGAGAGTTGGATCCGATAGAAGGCTGAACACTGAAGAATTGTGATGCTGGAGAATATTCTTGAGAGTCCCTTGGACAGCAAGGAGAACAAACCAGTCAATTCTAAAGGAAATCAACCCTTCCAATATTCATTGGAAGGACGGATACTGAAGCTGAAGTTCCAATACTTTGGCCACCTGATGCGAAAGCTGACTCACCGGAAAAGACTCTGAGGCTGGGAAAGATTGCAGGCAAAAGGAGAAGCAGATGGCAGAGGATGAGATGGTTGGATGGCATCACTGACTCAGTGGACACGAATTTGAGCAAACTCTGGGAGATAACGAAGGACAGGGCGGCCTGGTGTGCTGCAGTCCACGGGGTCACAAAGAGTCAGACACAACTGAGCAACTGAACAACGACAACAAAAGTGTGTCACGGTACTGGGGATGCAAGGATGAATAAGACAGACACGGCCGCTCCCATATTGAGCTCTTGATCAAGCAACGATAATATCCTTGTCATGAAGAGGGAGGTGTGGTGTGCTGTAAACGTTCATAGATAGGAAGGAAACATCTAGAGCCACCTGTTAGTTTAGAATATGAGAATGAAGTTCAGAGAAAGAAAAAGTAGTCTCACCACAGTCCTGGAACTCTGGTCCTCTCCTTTTCCAGACTCATACTCTTCCAGTCCTTTTACCGAATAATAAAGACCTCACTGTGGGGCCAGAGAATCTCTAAAGGGGAAGGAAGTAAAGGTGTGCAACATAAAGCAGAGGGGTTTATTGGGAAGCTTTCAGATGATGGCCGGAGAAGGCAATGGCACCCCACTCCAGTACTCTTGCCTGGAAAATCCCATGGACGGAGGGGCCTGGTGGGCTGCAGTCCATCGGGTCGCTAGGAGTTGGACATGACTGAGCGACTTCACTTTCCCTTTTCACTTTCACGCATTGGAGAAGGAAATGGCAACCCACTCCAGTGTTCTTGCCTGGAGAATCCTAGGGACGGGGGAGCCTGGTGGGCTGCCATCTATGGGGTGGCACAGAGTCAGACACGACTAAAGCGACTTAGAAGCAGCAGCAGCAGCAGCTGATGGCAGGCTGTCTTTCCCAGACGTCTGGCTAGTGCAGCCCTGGGCTCACTCTTACTTCACTGTCCCTGGGATGGCCTGTCAGCAGGAGAGAGAATCCCAGTCCTGGCTGGGATCTTCAAGTGTCATTTTTTTTTTCCTTTTCATGCTTCCTGTGTAGTCTCCACTTTTGTGTGTAATGCTTAGTCGGCACAGTATTGGTTATCTGGAAGCTGCTTCCATTCCATGGGGAGACCAGAAGTCTGTGATGGACACTAAAAGCAAGGAGTGTGTCCATGTTAAGCCAAATAATTAATTTCTTTCTCTCTTTTTCTTTTTGGCCGTGCTGTGCAGCAGGTGGGATCTTAGTTCCCCAACCAGGAATTGAATTTGTGCCTCCTGCTCTGGGAGCGTGGTGTCTTAACCACTGGACTGCCAGGAAAGTCCCTCAAATAATTTCTTAAACTCCTCAATCAGTCCATCCTCATGTGGGACATGCCTCACCGCTGAAGGAGAGCTTTCTTAGGTCTTCCAGGTCTTTTGAGAAAGACCTGATATGTTTTGTCATTTCTGCCTTCATATCTTCTATTTTTGTGGGCTTGTAACAGAGTGGTACCCCAGAGACTGCATGCATGCATGCATGTATGCTAAGTCACTTCAGTTGTGTCCGACTCATTATTTAATGGACTGTAGCCCTCCAGGCTCCTCTGTCCTTGGGATTCTCCAGGCAAGAAAACTGGAATGGGTTGCCACGCCCTCCTTCAGGGGAGCTTCCTGACCCAGGGATCAAACCTGCATCTCTTGCATCTCCTGCCTTGGCAGGCAGGTTCTTTACTCCTGCTGCTGCTGCTGCTAAGTCGCATCAGTCATGTCCGACTCTGTGCGACCCCATAGACAGCAGCCTACAAGGTTCCACTGTCCCTGGGATTCTCCAGGCAAGAACACTGGAGTGGGCTGCCATTTCCTTCTCCAATGGATGAAAGTGAAAAGTGAAAGTGATGTTGCTCAGTCATGTCTTTACTCCTAATGCCACCTGGAAAGCTACCCCAGTGGCTGAATACATAAACACGTGACTTGACAATTGACATTCCGTTCGACCTTGTCTTGCATGGTCTAATCTTAAGCAGCTTCCCTCCCTCCAAAGAAGTTGTTAACAGGGGATTCAGCCTGGGCTCAGGCGTGTAGGTCTAGACAAAGGCACTGACTAGGAAAAGATAAAGGGCTTTCTTCTCCCACACCCAGAAGATGGATACTGTTGCCAAGGGAAAGAGGCCAAGAAATGTATTCCTCAGAGGCAAGGTTATCTAAAGCTTCCCAGAACTTTTCCAAACTAGAATAATTTTTTTCCCTTAAATTGTTTAGTCCGAGGTAAAAGCTGAGAGCTGGTGCCTGGCTGCTTGGAAATCAAGATGATCTGCAAATACAGGCAGAACTTTTTGACTTTAGAGTCACTTTTATTTCCTCATCACCTCTGGCTCTCTGGGGTGGTCTGGTGATTTCCTGGGGTGTCTCTGAACAGACTCAGTCTTGCATTCCTCGTCGCACACAAGTCTGGCAAGTAAACGGGACCACTTACTTGGCTGGGTTTGAGGGACCATCCAAATAGACATAAAGTTCAGCCACACTGTACAGAATCTTCCCTCGCTTGTACCAGGGGAATGTAAAACTTTCATTCTGTTATGACAGTTGGAGCAATGAACATTCCTGAGGGAGAATTCAAATGCAAGGTGTACCTGCCAAATATTGTCCCCTAAGGGAGGAATGTGGGAAAATCAAATCTCTTAACAAACAACTTGTGCGAAGAGCTTTATTCCTAGGAAATCACCATTTAATATATCACTATGGCAAAATAATATCCCCTAAAGCAGTGATTATTCATCCAGACTGCATATTGCAATCACCTGGGGTAGGGAGTAGGGTGGGGGTCTTTGAAAACTGCTGATGTCTGGGCCCCATTCCAGAGATGACGACTGAAATGCTCAGGGGCAGGGCTGGGCATCAGTACAGCTATCCCCTGGTATCCACAGGGGATTAGATTCAGTACCTTCCTACCATACCAGAATCTGTGGATGCTCAGGTCTCATAGATAAAATGGCAGGTGTGTGTGTGTGTGTGTGTGTGTGTGTTCAGTCGTGTCTGACTCTCTGCCAAGATACTGGAATGGGTTGCCATTTTCTCCTCTAGGGGATCTTCCCAACCCAGGGATCAAACCCATAATTTTTTGTCTCTTGCATTGGTAGGCAGATTGTTTACTTGCTGAGCCATCAGAGAAGCCTGTAAAACGGCATAATGTTTGCAGATAACCTGTGCACATGCTTCCAGATACTTTAAATAATCTCTACATAACTTATAATACCTAACACGAGATAAAGGCTATGTAAAGATTTGTAAATACAATGTAAAATTTATGGAAACAGTTGCCAGAAAATTCAAGTTTTGCTTTTTGGAATCTGCTGGAATTTTTTTCCACATTTTTTTTAAAAAAGCTTTTTATTGTTATTATTTACTTATCTATTTATTTGGCTGCATGGGGTCTTAGTTGCAGCATGCAGGCTCTCTAGTTGTGGTGTGTAGGCTTAGTCACCCCACAGCATGTGGGATCTTAGTTCCTCCACCAGGGATTGAACCTGTGTCCCCTGCATTGCAAGGCAGAGGCTCATCCACTGGAACACCAGGGAAGTCCCTCCACATAGTTTTGATTTATGGTTTGTTGAATCTGGGGATTTAGAACCCTTGGATACAGAGCCTTTGTTTTCATTTTTTGTTGTTGTTTTATTTTTATTTAAAGACCCAATTTTATTTTCATTTTCTGGCCATGCCACATAGCTTATGGGATCTTAGTTCCTGGGCCAGGGATCAAACCTGCACCCCCTGCATTGGAAGCTCAGAGTCTTAACCACTGGGCCACCAGGGAAGTCTCAGATATCGAGTTTTAATAACTTCCCAGGTGAGTCTAAGGTGCAACCAGGCCAGGGCTGAGAATTGTCCAAAGGAATAGTCACCTGATTCCCATTCCAGGTGAATAACCTAACCCAGAAAAAAGAAAAGAAAAAGCACCATTAAGTGGCACTAAATTAAACCAGCCTACTAGCCCACTGCAGAGTGTAGAATAGTTCAGTGGACGTAGTTCCAACCATACCCCTGCACATCTGCAGAAGGAATGGAGATGCTCTGTTGACTTCAGCTTTTCTTTTCCTCCCAAAGTAGCCAGGCCTTTTCCCCAAATGGCTAGATGAAATAGCCTATACTTTCTCCACTGATTCTACATTTTTATTATCTATTAATATTCCAGTACTGATAGAGGCCTTTTGAAGCCTCTTTTCTGCTTCATTTCTTATTTCTGCATCAGTCTCACATGGTTATAATTACATTAGGGTTAGTATTTTTAATATTAAAGAATTTACATTTATTACAAGAGTAATAACAGTGAAATATTTTCCAGAAATAACCACTGTTAACAAAGTAACTCAGGTTTAGTGAGCAGTTGCATTTTGTTAGCCATGCTTCCACACAGCAACTTGCTTCATCTTCACAGCCCTAGGAATTAGATACCATTGTTAGTCCCATTTGACAGAAAAGGATGCTGAGGCACAGACACATTAAGTAGCTTACCCGAGGTTACCCAGTTTATAACTGGAAGAGATGGCATCCAACTCACGCAATGTGATTCCCAAGTTCTTATCAAGTTGTATATACCTCACAAATTATTCAGTCTCTCTCTCTGTGTCTCTTTCTATATAATGTATACTATATAATACGTTACATAATTTTATAATATAATTATAAATGTTATTATATAGATACATCAGTCAGTTCAGTTCAGTTCAGTCACTCAGTTGTGTCCGACTCTTTGCGACCCCATGAATCCCAGCATGCCAGGCCTCCCTGTCCATCACCAACTCCTGGAGTTCACTCAAACTCACGTCCATCGAATTGGTGATGCCATCTGGCCATCTCATCCTCTGTCGTCCCCTTCTCCTCCTGCCCCCAATCCCTCCCAGCATCAGAGTCTTTTCCAATGAGTCAACTCTGCGCATGAGGTGGCCAAAGTACTGGAGTTTCAGCTTCAGCATCATTCCTTCCAAAGAAATCCCAGGGCTGATCTCCTTCAGAATGGACTAGTTGGATTTCCTTGCAGTCCAAGGGACTCTCAAGAGTCTTCTCCAATGCCACAGTTCAAAAGCATCAATTCTTTGGCACTCAGTTTTCTTCATAGTCCAACTCTCACATCCATACATGACCACTGGAAAAACCATAGCCTTGACTAGATGAACCTTTGTTGGCAAAATAATGTCTCTGCTTTTCAATATGCTGTCTAGGTTGGTCATAACTTTCCTTCCAAGGAGTAAGCGTCTTTTAATTTCATGGCTGCAGTCACCATCTGCAGTGATTTTGGAGCCCAAAAAATAAAGTCTGACACTGTTTCCCCATCGATTTCCCATGAAGTGATGGGACCAGATGCCATGATCTTCGTTTTCTGAATGTTGAGCTTTAAGCCAACTTTTTCACTCTCCTCTTTCACTTTCATCAAGAGGCTTTTGAGTTCCTCTTCACTTTCTGCCTTAAGGACGGTGTCATCTGCATATCTGAGGTTATTGGTATTTCTCCCGGCAATCTTGATTCCAGCTTGTGCTTCTTCCAGCCCAGTGTTCCTCATGATGTACTCTCGTATAAGTTAAATAAGCAGGGTGACAATATACAGCCTTGATGTACTCCTTTTCCTGTTTGGAACCAGTCTGTTGTTCCATGTCCAGTTCTAACTGTTGCTTCCTGACCTGCATATAGGTTTCTCAAGAGGCAGGTCAGATAGTCTGGTATTCCCATCTCTTTCAGAATTGTCCACAGTTTATTGTGATCCACACAGTCAAAAGCTTTGGCATAATCAATAAAGCAGAAATAGATGTTTTTCTGGAACTCTCTTGCTTTTTCGATGATCCAGTGGATGTTGGCAATTTGATCTCTGGTTCCTCTGCCTTTTCTAAAACCAGCTTGAACATCTGTAAGTTCATGGTTCACGTATTGCTGAAGCCTGACATGCAGAATTTTGAACATTACTTTACTAGCGTGTGAGATGAGTGCAATTGTGCTGTAGTTTGAGTATTCTTTGGCATTGCCTTTCTTTGGGATTGGAATGGAAACTGACCTTTTTCAGTCCTGTGGCCACTGCTGAGTTTTCCAAATTTGCTGGCATATTGAGTGCAGCACTTTCACAGCATCATCTTTCTTACTTCCTATATACATATATATCAGATCAGATCAGTCGCTCAGTCGTGTCCGACTCTTTGTGACCCCATGAATCGCAGCACACCAGGCCTCCCTGTCCATCACCAACTCCCGGAGTTCACTGAGACTCATGTCCATCGAGTCAGTGATGCCATCCAGCCATCTCATCCTCTGTCGTCCTCTTTTCCTCTTGCCCCCAATCCCTCCCAGCATCAGAGTCTTTTCCAATGAGTCAACTCTTCACATGAGGTGGCCAAAGTACTGGAGTTTCAGCTTCAGCATCATTCCTTCCAAAGAAATCCCAGGGCTGATCTCCTTCAGAATGGACTAGTTGGATCTCCTTGCAGTCCAAGGGACTCTCAAGAGTCTTCTCCAATGCCACAGTTCAAAAGCATCAATTCTTCAGCGCTCAGCCTTCTTCACAGTCCAACTCCCACATCCATACATGACCACAGGAAAAACCATAGCCTTGACTAGATGGACCTTTGTTGGCAAAGGAATGTCTCTGCTTTTGAAAATGCTATCTAGGTTGGTCATAACTTTCCTTCCAAGGAGTAAGCGTCTTTTAATTTCATGGCTGCAGTCACCATCTGCAGTGATTTTGGAGCACAGAAAAATAAAGTCTGACACTGTTTCCACTGTTTCCCCATCTATTTCCCATGAAGTGATGGGACCGGATGCCATGATCTTCATTTTCTGAATGTTGAGCTTTAAGCCAACTTTTTCACTCTTCACTTTCACTTTTATCAAGAGGCTTTTAGTTCCTCTTCACTTTCTGCCATAAGGGTGGTGTTATCTGCATATCTGAGGTTATTGATATTTCTCCCAGCAATCTTGATTCCAGCTTGTGTTTCTTCCAGTCCAGCGTTTCTCATGATGTACTCTGCATATGTTAAATAAACAGGGTGACAATATACAGCCTTGACGTACTCCTTTTCCTATTTGGAACCAGTCTGTTGTTCCATGTCCAGTTCTAACATGTCCAGTTCTAACATATATATAGGTTGTGTTATATATAAGGTATATCATAATATGGATTATATTTATACACATTTATATTTGTTTGCATATTTGGCCACCTCATGTGAAGAGTTGACTCATTGGAAAAGATTCTGATGCTGAAAGGGATTGGGGGCAGGAGGAGAAGGGGACGACAGAGGATGAGATGGCTGGATGGCATCACTGACTCGATGGACGTGAGTCTGAGTGAACTCCGGGAGTTGGTGATGGACAGGGAGGCCTGGCGTGCTGCGATTCATGGGGTCGAAAAGAGTCGGATATGACTGAGAGACTGATCTGATCTGATCTGATCTGATGTATATAGATACATATATGCAAACAAATATAAATGTGTATAAATATAATCCATATTATGATATACCTTATATATAACATTGGAGAAGGCAATGGCACCCCACTCCAGTACTCTTGCGTGGAAAATCCCATGGACGGAGGAGCCTGGTAGGCTGTGGTCCATGGGGTCGCTAAGAGTTGGACACGACTGAGCGACTTCAATTTCCCTTTTCACTTTCATGCATTGGAGAAGGAAATGGCAACCCACTCCAGTGTTCTTGACTGGAGAATAACCTGTATATATGTATATAGGAAGTAAATTTTCTTTATTTTATTGAAGTATAGCTGATTTACAATGTTGTATTAATTTCTGCTGTACAGCAAAGTGATTTAGTCATACATATATACACATTCATTTTTATATTATTTTTCATTACAGTTTATCACTGGATAGTGAATATAGCTCCCTGTGCTGTACAGAGGGACCTTGATGCTTATCCATTCTATGTATAACAGTTTGCATGTGCTAATCTGAAACTTGTGGCCCGTCCCCCGCCTCCTCCCACTCTGCCCCTCGGCAACAAGTCTGTTCTCTATGTTGGTCAATCTGTTTCTGTTTTGTAGATAAGTTTATGTCATATTTTATATTCCACATATAAATAATATCATATGTATTTGTCTTTCTGACATTTCACTTAGCATCCAAATTGCTGCAAATGGCATTATTTTGTTCTTTTTTATGGCTGAGTAGTATTTCATTGTATATATAGAGGTATGTTACATTTTTTAAGGAAATGTTTTTTATATTATTTTTGGAAATAATGGTGATAAGATAAACTCTCATATTCTAATAGTGTATTATAAGTGCTTTTTATGGAACATTTCTAAGTTGAGTGACCTTGAGAAATGTTCTTAATCTCTCCAGCCACTTTCCTCTTCTATACAAAGTGGATAATAATGATACCTGGCTCATAGGGAAGATGAAATGGGTTTTTACATGGATGAGTGCTTGGCAGAAGGTAGGTATCAATACTTACAAATATTGGTTCTAAGTATTAAAGCAGATGAATCCTGAGTTAGCCAGGGTCTAGTACTTGAGAAAAAAAAAAGATAGATGTCCTGTTTTTATATTAGAGACCGACTCTTGTCATCTGTCCTAGAATTTCACCCATTTAATGCCCTCTTACAAATGCTTATCCTAGCTTTCATTTTCTGATTCTATAGTTAATTTTCCTTTATCATGACTATTTTTTTGTGAGTTTGCATTCTGTCTCTGTCACAACACTTCTTACTTTTGAGGAATCATTCTTGTAATGAGCCTCTTTCTTTACATATGTTGAGAAAAAAATATGTTGGTAAGTCCTAGTTTTGAAATGTCCAATCCAATACTTATTAAATCTTCTGCACATTTGTTCATGCTCAGTCGCTTCAGTCATGTTTGACTCTTTGGGACCCTTTGGACTGTAGCCCACCAAGCTCTTCTGTTCATGGTATTCTCCAGTCAAGAATATTGGAGTGGGTTGCCATGCCCTCCTCCAGGGGATCTTCCTCACCCACATCTACTGCATGTCCAGCATTGTAGGCAGATTCTTTACCCACTGAGCCACCTGGGAAGCCCTAAGTCTTCTTATGCTGGTACTTAATTTAAAAAATCTGTGTAGATTTAACTGTTTCTGAGAAGGAAGTGCTAAAACTTCTTTCAAAAATGGTTTTATCTGTTTCTCCCCTAGTTCCATCAGTTGTAGCTTTATATATTTTATGGCTAAACAGTTGTGTACATCTTCACAATTGTTATGTCAATTATATGGCATCATTATTTTTCTACTTAGACTATATTTTTGGGGAGTGGGGTGTGAAGAATTTAAAATCTATTTTGCCTGAAATTAAACTGCTATTTAAGCTTTCTTTTGGCTCTGATTATCTGATGTGTCTCTCCTTGTCATCTTATTTTCATTCTCTTTATATCTTTTAAAATTATCCATGTCTTCTCTACAAATAAGTCACATGTCAACATATTCCACATCCCTGTGGTCCAGCCTTCTTTCTCAGCATGCTGGTATTCTCTTGTTTTAGTTATGTGTTGTCATGGACACCCATGAGTTTTTAAATGTTTTGTCATTATTTATCTAGGCAGCAATAAAGTTATTTACTTACCTTATTCCTCAAGTGGCATTGCTTCTTCCTCATTCGTCTTTTAATGCCATCACATTTCTAACTCCACCTCTGGTCTCTATTTCTGAGAACATCTATAATGCTTAATTTGTATATTTATCTTGCCAGTCATTTAATTCTGCTCTGATGTTGGCTCTTCAGTTCATTATTTGTGTTTTATAGTGTTTTCACTCCTCAGATGTCTCTCTCTCTTCTTTTAAACTTGTGAGCTCATATTCTCTTGCATCTGTTGGCTACCTTGGTTGATCATGTGTCTGCAGGAAAGGGCTAAATCCTGATCCCTGTCTTCTCCAGCTGGGTGGAATGGGCACTCACTACCTCCATGTCAGCTTGCCCCCCAGTACCCCAAGAAATCCCGCTTCTTAAACCATCTGTGAGCCACTTTATCCAGGCATGGATCTTCTGCAGAGCTGGTGTCCTAGGTTGTAATTTCCTGGTAAACAGATGGGGGAGAGCCAGGACATCTGTGACTAGGAAATTAATGACCACAGCTGGTCAATTTTCTTAATATGTATGAGATTGGGACCTTCTCTATATTTGGATTTTTTGTTTATTTTAATGGGTATAGGCTGGAAGGGATCTTGTAAATGTGCGTTTAAGCTACACCCTTTCCCAGAAGTGTTCATCTGGTATATTTTTAACTTATTAACTTTATTGTACATTCTATTTTTAACGTGATCTTAGGTCAGCTGAGGTCATTACTGAGTGGTGGTGGTATTTTTCCAATTGGTATGATTTCTTTAATCCCGTATTCAGTGGTCAGTCTGATGTTCTTTCCCACAGATTCCTGGGAAGTTTATTGACTCCTGGTTCTTTCTGGCTCTGAGTTCAAGTTCCCACTCCCTAAGCCTGCTTGCTCTCATGTGCCTCTTACTCCTGAAGCCATTCTCTCTTCTCTATTCCATAACTCACCTCCTGTTCTATGATTCTTTGCCCTGAAACTGCCCACAAAGGACTTCCAACAGGATTTTTAAAATATATGATTGACTTATCTGAGGATCTGAGGTGATCAAGGGCGGGAGTTATGTAGTCAACATCCCAGGCCCAGTTCTCTCCCTACTTCTGAAGGTTCTGAGTCCTTTCCTGTTATTACTATTTTCAAATATTCATTTATTTATTTGGCTCCACTGGGTCTTACTTGCAGCATGTGGGATCTAGTTCCCTGACCAGGGATCAAACCCAGGCCCCCTGCATTGGGAGTGCAGAGTCTTAGCCATGACACCACCAGGGGGCTCACCTTCTTTCCTCTTAGAATTCCCCTCTCAGCTCAATTCTTTTATCCTACCAGGCATAAGAATGACAATAATATTACCAATCATAATAATAAGCATAAAGAGAATTGACTATGTACCTGGCTTCCCTGATAACTGATAGCTCTGTTGGTAAAGAATCCGCCTGCAATGCAGGAGATTCTGGTTCAATTCCTGGGTCAGGAAGATCCCTGGAGAAGGGATAGGCTACCCATTCCAGTATTTTTGGACTTCCCTTGTGGCTCAGCTGGTAAAGAATCTGCCTGCCACGCAGGAGACCTAGATTCGAACTCTGGGTTGAGAAGATCCCCTGGCGAAGGGAAAGGCTACCCACTCCACTATTCTGGCCTGGAGAATTCCATGGACTATATAGTCTATGTGGGTCACAAAGACTCAGACACAACTGAGAAACTTTCACTTCCACGTGCTAGGCACTTCTAAAGATTAATAGTTTAATCTTCACCACAATCCTGTAACAAACTTAGTAAAAATAGCTGTATTTTACAGATTAAAAAACCTAATTGTGTATAATTTGTTCTGCTTTAAAATGGGCCTTTAGAAGAACTGACAGAGACTTAGAAATTTTGTTTATTCCTTCTCTCTCCCCAGTAGTTTCTGGGAGGTAAACTGAGAAGTATGCAGATTTAAGTCTTCCAAAATATCAGTGATACCAGTCCTTTTGAAAGACAGACATGGATACAGTCAACGGAGTGTTGGATAATTGCAAGAGAACAGCTGGGGCCACTCTGCTCACAGGGTTTATGGTCATCTGAAATTCTCATTTCATAACTTATAGAAAGCAATGATCTTCAAATTTTTGCAAGTGTTTTGGGGGACCTAACTACTAATGGTTATCTCTGCTCTACAATCATGGTTCTGCAGAATCATATCATGGACTATCCCATGATAACACATAGGCTTAGACACTGTAGACTTACAAAATATTCACAATCTAAAAGTTGAGAGTTATGTTTTATTCAGTAGGAATTTTTAGACTTCAAGCCCCGGAGGCAGCATCTCAAATTACTCTGAGAGGATTGCTCTGAGGAGCTGAGGAAGGGAGCCAGGGGCCTGACTGAGCCTGCCCAGGGAGTGAGCCTCTCCTAGGGAAGGGGACAGTGTAAAGGCTGAAGTCATGACCACAGGACCAGGTGGGCCCCAACAAATTCAGGTTCCAGGGAAAGGGAGTGGAGACAAAATTCACAAACCAGTACCTTAAGACTCCTCCATGTATATGTGAACACATACACACACCACTGAAAGGTTGGACATAGGACATCATGGTCTGTTTTGAAGAACTAGAGCCAGAATACAAAGGGAACCCAAAGACACAGGAGGGGAGTAATGTAGAACCAGTTCTGCTATCGAGAATCAAACAGAGGAGCTGGGGGAAATGCCCCAGCAAGCAGTAGGGGAGACAACGCCTGCCTTAAGCTTTTAACAGAAAAGAAAGGGCATGTGACCTCTGTGGGGGAAAAAAAAAAAAAGATAAAAGATGTGGTAATAAATCAATTGAGATAGAACAGGGACACTAGAAGAGCTAAGAAAAGAAAGCAAGGACAGAAGAGCATGTTAGAATGAATACATTATCATAGAAATAGCAAACAGAGCATAATGTATGCAGTAGCTGACTTTATGTGTGATGTGAGGAAGAAGCTTAAGAAAATCACATAAACTTTAGAAGAAAACTCAAAGAAGGGACTTCCCTGGTGGTCCAGTGGTTAAAACTCCATGCTGCCAATGTGGAAAACGTGGGTTTGATCACTGGTCGGGCAGCCAAGATCCCACATGCCATTAACACACAAAGAAGTAAAAGCAATTAGAAGCAAGAAAAGAAAAGCCAGAAGATCCTTTTGACTGATGCTGTGGTTGTTGGCCCCATGGTGATTCTCAGCCGTCTTCTCCCTCACTCTAGACATACATGGGATGAAGAAGCAAAATACTCAGTATCTCAGCCTCCTCAGGAAGATACACATCTTCTGACTTGAAAACATGTTGAAAGTACTTTAAGTGAGAGAAGCAAGTTGCAGAACTGTACAAGGAAAAAACTATGTGACACACACAAGTCACACATGCACACACACACACATACGCACAACACTACAGGGTGAACTCCACTCCCCCTCTCCCCCAGGCTCTGTCCCTCCACCCGCCCCTCCTACCCATTCATATGTTAAAGCCTAATCCCCAGTATTTCAGGATGGGACTGTATTTGGACATAAGGTCTTTAAAGAGGTAATTAAGGTTACATGAATTCATAAGGTGGGACTCTAATCCCATTTGAGTGTCTTTATAAGAAAAAGAATTTAGGACACACACACCCACACAGGCGCGCGTGTGCGTGCAGAAGGCTGTGTGAAGACATGGAGAAGATGACTATCTACAAGCCAAGGAGAGAGGCCTCAGAAGAAACGAACCCTGTGGATAACTTATCTCAGACTTCTGGCCTCCAGGATTGTGAGAAGATAAATCTGTCATTTAAATTTTCTAATCTGTGGTATTTTGTTAGGGCAGCCCTAGCAAATTAATAGTGTGTGTGTGTGTGTGCGTGTGTGTGTGTGTAATAAAATAAAACGAAGAAAATCTATCAACTTTTGCTGAGATCATTTCTGAGGGGGTGGTTCTAGAAGGGACTTTTAATTATTCACTCCATCTTATATGTTTTTGTTTGAACATATTACACTAAGCACAATTTCTTCCTTAATGGAAGTAAGGATCATTTTTTTTAAGTTAGGTGGGATAATAGAAAGGGAAAAAGCTATAACATAGTAACTGACATGTCTCTGTATGTGGCTACACCTTTGCCTCTGAGCTGTCAATGATGCGGCTCACAAAAGTACATCTTGTGGGTTACATCTTGTGTCCCGGTGATAAAAACCCACTGAAGTCGCTCAGTTATGTCAGACTCTTTGCGACCCCATGGACTGTAGCCTATCAGGCTCCTCCGTTCGTAGGATTTTCCAGGCAAGAGTGCTGGAGTGGGTTGCCACGTCCTTCTCGAGGGCATCCTCCCGACCCAGGGATCGAACCTGGGTCTTTCAAGTTGCAGGCAACACTTGACCATCTGAGCCACCAGCAAAGCCCAGTAAAAGCCCAGGTCAGTAGTTAAAAAGAGCCCACCTAGTGCTGACGGTTGCATCAGCCAAGAACATTCCATGTGTCCTCACAAGGGTGACACTCCAAGCATTCCAACAACCCGAAATACGGCTGGTTCCGTGCGGCTGTTTCTCTACTGACCCTCAGCATCACAGGAAGTGCAGGCAAAGGAAGTTTTATGGAGCCAGGATCAGACTTCACTCTCTAATTACTCACCTCGCCTGCTTCACTTGTTTACACACGTGTCTGTTCTCTGCCAATACTTACATTTGTAAGCCCAGTGTAAATAGACCAAGGATGTACAGAGGAAGGGCTAACGGAGTGAGCCCTTCCTTATCTCCCTGACCTCTGCTTTGAGCAAAACCAAGTGAGTGGGATTTCCCTGGTGGCCCAGTGGTTAAGAATTCACCTTCAGTGCAGAGGGCACGGATTTGATCCCTGGTCCGGGAACGCCCCACATGACTTGGGGCAGCTAAGCCCATGCACCACAAGTACTGAACACACACTCTAGGGCCCTCTCTCTACAAGTAGAGAAAGCCCATGTGCAGCAATGAAGACCCCGTGCAGGCAAAAATAAATTTAAAAAAATTTTTAAAAGAAAAAGAGAAAAGGAACTCACAGTCTAGGAAGAAAACAAAAGACAACGACAACAACAACAAAAACCAAATGAGTGGTGCCTATGACCAGCCACGGAAAAACAGTATTATCTACCTAGTAGTTTTGTCTAGGGTCAAGAATAGAGTGTGGGAGGTATTTATTGCAGGGGGTTGAGGAAAGAGTGATTTCTTTTTTCTTCTAATGTGGACCAAGTGAGTCTACCATAAGTGCATTTCACTTTTTATTTCATTTAAACATTGCAACAACCCTGTGAGGTAGATTCTATTAGAGTCTTCACTTTTATAAATGGGGCCGCTGAGTCTGAAAGAGGTTAAAAGTTGGTCAACTCTCTCAGCTAGTAGAGGCGGAGGCAGGATTTGAAGTCATGTTGGCTGACTTGATGTTCTTTTAATCATAAGAAGTCCTAGCATTGGGACTTCCTTGGCAGTCCAGTGGTTAAGACTCCATGCTTCCAATGCAAGGGGTGTGGGTTCTATCCCGGGTTGGGGACTAGATCTCACATGCTGTGTGGCAAAAAACAAAAAACAGAAGACCTAGCATCTAGTTCTAGCACAGCTACTTGCTGCTGTTGTTGTTTAGCTGCTAAGACATATCCAACTCTTTTGCAACCCCATGGACTGTAACCCACCAGGCTCCTCGGTCTATGAAATTTCCCAGGCAAGAATACTGGAGTGGGTTGCATTTCCTCCTCCGGGGATCTTCCTGACCCAGGGATTGAACCTGCATCTCCTGTATTGGCAGGCAGATTCTTTACAACTGAGCCACCTGGGAAGCCCTGCCACTACTTGCTAGCTGAATGTTTTTGACAAAACTTGTCCTGTCTCTGAGCCTAATTTTCCTCCTTGGTAGAGAGAAGGAGGGCTCTTTACTTGCAGCATGCAAACAGTTGTAGCATGTGGAATCTAGTTCCCTGACCAAGAATTGAACCTGGGCCCCCTGCATTGGGAGCACAGAGTCTTAGCCACTGGACCACCCAGGACATCCAAAAGGGCTATTTTCTAATGTGACTTCCCATCCTAGACCAGACTCCGTAAAGAAGGTGACTGACATCCCTAGTCTACTTGACACTTCTCAGTTTAACACAACCTAGCAAATTTGATTGAGCCGTGCTTTTTCTGAAAACCACTTTCTAAACAGTGCTCCACGGCAGGCCTTCCTTGGAGAAAGGGTTGTAGTTGGTCTCCTTCCAGGTTTTCCCACCTCAGTATCCCTTTCATCTGCATTCTCTCCCGTGCATACCAAAAACTACCTGAGAAGACACTAGAATACAGGGGGCTATAGCTGATATTTCCTGAATCCAGACATCTGTGTGTAGCATTTTAGGACGAGAGAAGTCCCAGAGATAAGGAAGAGTGGAGCGTATTTATTTCAAGCTCGGACTGGGGACAATGGCAGAGGTGCTGTGGAGACCAGCAGGTCAGAGGTCGCTGAACTTCAGTGCTCAGGAGTCACCCTGACGGACCCCCTCAGGTTTCAGATGGGAAACTGAGGCCCAGAAAAAAGAAGTGATCTGTGAATCAGTGACAACCCTGGAGTCCTAAATGTCATTTCAAGGTCATTTCCACCACACCCCTCAGTGCGATGAAAATTGCCTCCTCCCCTCATCTCTCTCCAACTGCACAGCTTGGAAAAGGCCAGCGCCTAGTGGATATGGGTAATGTGTGTTCAGCCCTGATCTCTGGGCTGTGAACAGGCAAGGCCTTTCAGTATCCAAGCAACACTTTCTTCACTTGCCTCTTTTTAATTCAAAACTTTATTTTTTTTGTTTTGGTCAGGCAGCGTGGCATGTGAGATCTTAGTTCCCTGCTCAGGGATTGAACCCATGCCTCCTGCACTAGAGCACAGAATCTTCAATGAACCACCAGAAAATTCCTAATTTAGAACTTTTGTTTAAAAAACATATATATGAGAGCTGTCAGAGCTTAGATGGTAACCTATAAAACTTAGTCAAATTACTGAACACCAACTTCCTCTTTTTTAAAAAATGAACAGAGGCATCACTTTGCCAACAAAGGTCCTTATAGTCAAAGCTACGGTTTTTCCAGTAGTCATGTATGAATGTGAGACCTGGAACACAAAAAATGCTGAGTGTGGAATAACTGATGCTTTCAAATTGTGGTGCTGGAGAAGATTCTTGAGAGTCTTTTGGACTGCAAGGAGATCAAACCAGTCAATCATAAAGGAAATCAACCCGGAATACTCATTGGAAGGACTGATGCTGAAGCTGAAGTTCCAATCTTTTGGCCACCTAATGTGAAGAGCCAACTTACTGGAAAAGACCCTGATGCTGGGAAAGATTGAAGGCAGGAGGAGAAGGGGATGACATAGAATGAGATATTTGTATGGCATCACCAACTCAATGGACATGAGTTTGAGCAAACTCCAGGAGATGATAAAGGATAAGGAAGCCTGTCATGCTGCTGTCCATGGGATCGCAAAGAGTCAGACATAATTTAGCAACTAAACAACTGGTTACTACAGATGTTTTTCCCAAAGTCCAAGACTTTATTGAGGAAGAGAGATAGATTGGGAGTTTGGGATTGACATGTACACAGTGCCATATTTAAAAATAAATAACCAATAAGGACCTACTGAATATCTGCTCAATATTCTGTAATAACCTAAAGGGGAAAAGAATTTGTAAAAGAATAGATTGATGTATATGCATATCTGAATTTCTTTGCTGTACCCCTGAAGCTAACACACATTGTTAACCAACTATACTCTGATATAAAATAAAAATTGAGCAAAAACAAAGTACGTGACTTGACATATTACTCACCAAACTTCCAAGACTCCCATTGATTACAGCTGAAAGGCCAAGTCTTGTCTGCTGACTTTACAGCCCTCCAAGATCTGGCCGCACCTACGTTATCTCCTACTCTAGGATGCCTTGTCCAAGCCAAACGTCATTCTTTTCCATGGATACACCCAGCCTTATCACACCTTGGAGCTATTTGCTCATGTGATAGCTTCCTCTGCCTGAAATGCCACATCTAAATCACACTCCTACTTTTCAGACCTAGCTTTGAAGTCCCTTTACTTTGAGGCCTCTCTTCAAATTGGGCGTGACCTCTGCCCACATCTGAGCTCCAATTGTATGTTATCAATTCTTTTTTTTAGGGGGTGCACAGCATGTGGGATCTCAGTTCCCCGACCAGAGATCAAACCTGTACCTGCAGAAGTGGAAGCTCAGAGTCTTAACTATTGCACCACCAGGGAAGTCCAATTCTTTTCTTCAAGTCCCTATCACTTCCTACCTCACTGCGTGGTCATCTATCTAGTAATCTTCCAAATGAACCATGAACTGTGAGGCAGGATTCATGTCATATGAGGCACCTTTGATTGTCCACAGCGCCTAGGACATATCAATGAGTGATAAACGGGGTGGGTGTTGAGTGCAGAGTGTGAGTAATCAGCTGAGTGAATACAATTCCAAAGACTCTGAGGCAAGAAACCAAAGACTGGAACACAGAGATGGAAGGGAACAGAGCTGTTCAAGGCATCATTTATGGTGGTGTGGAAATTGATTACCTTAGGCTAGAGACTCGATGGAGGGCATGTAGAGAAGGACAAAAAGGTAGGAAGAAATAAGTACTATGGTTGCAGAAAAGAATCATGGGCTGCCCACCCAGGTGCAGGGAAGGAAAAGAAGTTATGGCACCCTTTCCACCCTCTCTTGAAATTCTCATTCATGTGTGACCCAAGTGTGTGTGCAAAGAACTTGCTTTGCTGATGGTTTCGTGGTGGGGGCTAGGGGAGAGGAAGTGGTTCGAGAAGCAAGAATGGAGAAGCAATACTGATCCTAAACTGAAGTTAAATTTATGAGAATCATGAGACCGTGTCCTAATGGGGTCATTGCCTCAGGAGGATTAGGAAGCAAAAATACACTTTAACTGTCATAAAGTAGAGTGTGTGTGTGTGTGTGTGTGTGTGCGCGTGTTTCCTCCTCTGAAAGAAATAGTACTTGTTTTGAGCCAGAAAATTCAGTGAGTCTTGGGATAGGGATGAGGTGAGACTTCTGCTCTCAGGAGCTGGGACATTGAGATTATAGGGAAAGGTGGTCCCAGGTAGTGGAGATGGCCACGTTTGGAAACTCAGATGTGGCGCTCAGTGTTGTAACGACATCTTGAGTAAAGGGCTGTGCGTGCATGTGTCACATAAAGATAGAGCTGTGTAGCTGGAGGGCTCTCACATCCGATGTGAGGACAACTGAGCATAACACACTCAAGGGGGAGCACTGTGTTCTCCATCAGGCTCTGATGATATGGTACGTTTTGATACTCAAAGCACTTTCTTCAGCCGTCAAGGTCCTCTGCATTTCTAGAATACCCTATTTTGGTGAAAGTGGTATCTAATCCCCATCACATTTTTGCTGATGGATTAGAACAGAACTACTGATGTAGCAAATGTTGGACTGTCTGGCCTTTATAAGGGAAGATGACAAGGGAGAAAGAGGCCTGGAGTGGGTTAATGTATGAGTTTTCTATGGATGCTGTGATGAGTCACCCCAAACTTGCTGGCTTAAAAACACAAAGTTACAGGTGTCCCCAGTGGCTTGGTGGCAAAGAATCTGCCTGCCAATGCAAGAGACACAGGTTTGATACCTGGGTTAGGAAGATCCCACATGCTGTGGAGCAACTAAACCTATGTGCCACGACTACTGATCCTGTGCTCTAGAGCTTGGGAGCCACAACTACCGAGCCCACGTGTCGAAACTACAGAAACCCACGTGCACCAGCGCTCATGGTCCACGCGAAGAGAAGCCACTGCAATGAGAAGCCCGTAGCCGCCACCTGTTGCAATAGAGAAAAGCCCATGCAGCAACAAAGACTCACACAGTCAAAACTAAATAAATAAAATTATTTTTAAAATACAAAGTTATTATCTTGCAATCCTGGAGGTCAGAAATCTGAAATGGGTTTCACTGGGCTACAATCTAAGTGTCAGAAGGGTTATTTTCCTTCTGGAGGGTATAGAGGAGAATCCATTTCCCTGATATTTTCAGCTTTCAGGGGCCGCGTGCTTCCCTGGCTCATGGTCCTTTCCTCCATCTTCAAGCTTGCAGTATAGCATCCAGAAATCTTTTCTGTCCTCACATACATTTAAAGGGCCTTTGTAATTAAATTAGGCTCATCTGCTTAATCTAGGATACTAACCTGTGTTTTCAAATCTGCTGTTTAGCAACTTCAATTTCCTGTAGAATCTTGACTTCTCCTTGTATATGATATAACCTATTAATATGTAACCAAAAATATCCTTCCTAATCAGGGATTAAAATGTAAACATCTTTGGTGGGTGGGTTGGGTGAGCTTCTTCTGCCTATCACTGTTAGTGAACAAAGATTGTCTACCATAGAATAATGGACAAAGAGTCCTTATCTTTACTTTCCTTTTATCATTTTCATCAAGTAGAAAGCTCTTTGGATCTAAAAGAGTAGACTCAACAATGGTTGTACCGAAAGCTCGAGATGAGGGAAGAGGCAGTACCAGTTGTGGGCTCCTGGATCAGAATGGAACTTGCCCCAAAATAGTGAGGTGATTTAAGAACGAGATTTCCAAATTGCTCACGGAGAGTTTTAAGAATTCATGGGGGATAGTAAAAGAGTTTAAACACTAGAAATGGGCAAAACAGAGTACCAGTTTTTAAAAGGGAAATGATAGATTCCCTGGATGGTAGGTGAATGACTTTGACATTGTTTCCAGAAATAATTTTGAAAGAAATATGAAAAGAATGTTTCATGAGCACCTAGAGGAGTTCATTGCAATTAGGAAACAGCACAAGCTCATTGAGAACAAATCCTATCAGACAAATCTTATTTCCTCCATTGACATGGCTTCTCCATGGTAGATCTAGAGGGAAGATAGACATCATGCATCAGCAGACTCTAAGTGCGTCATGGAGCTTTCCCATAAGGTTCATCTGTGCATCGTCTGTGGTGTGCTGGAGTTGGCTCATGTTGGCTCACAGAGCTCTTTGTGCCCATTTCTGCCCAACACCATGTCGAAGTGGCATTACACTGATAGTTTGGAATCTGCCACGTTGGGAGGTGTCTCACCATGGAAATCAGGAAATACTATAAACCATTTTTTTTCCCTTGGATAGTTGGTTGTTGAACACTTGCCAGCACAACGCTGTCTGTACTACAAATATCTAGCCCAGTGCCAAGACAAAGCCGATACTCCATAACTGTTGCCTGAAGGAATAAATAACTTGAACAAGAAACTCAGCACAGTCCACAATGGAGGAAATATGACTGCAGTCAAGAGACATCTTAACTGGATGCCAGCGCAACCAAAAGAAAAAGAAAGATAAAAAGGAATAAAGGAAAAAGAATCTATGTCAAACTGAAGGGAACTCTCCAAGAGGAGAATAAAAAGCTCAGTCCTGTGAGTCTTGAGTGATTTTTGTACCAACATGAGAGAATAAGTATGTTATATGATACAGAGAAATCTTCACCCACGAATGAACTCATCTATGAAATTGAAACAGACTCACAGATGTAGAAGACAGAATTGTGGTTGCCAAGGGGGAGGAGAGATGGGGGAGGGATGGATTGGGAGTTTGGGGTTAGCAGATGCACAGTGTCATATGTAAAATGGATAAACAACAAGGCCCTACAGGGTCCTACAGCACAGGGAACTACGTTCGATATCCTGTGATAAACCATAAGGGCAAAGAGCATAAAAAATGTATATATGTAAATATATATATATAAGAAGGCCATGGCAACCCACTCCAGTACTCTTGCCTGGAAAATCCCATGGACGGAGGAGCCTGGTGGGCTGCAGTCCATGGGGTCACTTAGAGTTGGACACAACTGAACGACTTCACTCTCACTTTTCACTTTCATGCATTGGAAAAGGAAATGGCAACCCACTCCAGTGTTCTTGCCTGGAGAATCCCAGGGACGGGGGAGTCTGGGGCTGCAGTCTATGGGGTCGCACAGAGTCAGACACGACTGAAGCGACTTAGCAGCAGCATATATGTTGGAATCACTTTGCTGTACAGCAGAAATTAATGCAACATTGTAAGTCAACTATGCTTCAGTTATTTAAAAAGTTTATTTCTTATTAAAAAAAAGAAGTCTTCATAATCTGGAATGATGAGCTGAACCTACTGAGACGAAATTTCAGAGGCAAATGTAAAGTCCTGTTGTTGGATTAAGTGAAAACTGAAACAACAAATCAAATCACACAAGTATAGGATGGTGGTGGGAGATCACAGCTGAGCATCCAGTGTTGTGAAGAGTGAGTCTTGGTTCTCCAAACTGGTCATGTGATGACTAAAGCATTGTGTCCAGAATCAGACACCACTTAGTTGAGCATTCAGAGAAGAGTGACTAGAGTGATGGGAGATATAAAACTTGTCATGTGAGGCCTGATGGAAGGAATTAGGAGGTTTTCATTGGAGAAGAAATGACTCAAAGGAATATAATGTTGACATCAAATATTTGGATGACCACTAGAGCCAGGGCTATCTCACTGCTCAACTTCAGGGCATGCCATTTACATGGTGGTCTATATGAACAGTAGAGCTGTGCATGGTGCATCTGAATAACCAGAGTGCTACTCCTGCATGTGGGCAAGAGGATGCTATTCCACACAGCAGAAGCCCCTGAGATTGTATTTCAGCTCAATTTCAGCAAAAACCTCACATCTCCTTCAGTTCAGTTCAGTCAATCAGTCGTGTCCGACTCTTTGTGACCCCATGAATCGCAGCCCGCCAGGCCTCTCTGTCCATCACTAACTCCCAGAGTCCACTCAAACCCATGTCTATTGAGTCAGTGATGCCATCCAACCATCTTATCCTCCGTGGTCCCCTTCTCCTCCTGCCCTCAATCTTTCCCAGCATCAGAGTCTTTTCCAATGAGTCAGCTCTTCTCATCAGGTGGCCATAGTATTGGAGTTTCAGCTTTAACATGAGTCCTTCCAATGAACACTCAGGACTGATCTCCTTTAGGATGGACTTGTTGGATCTCCTTGCATTCCAAGGGACTCTCAAGAGTCTTCTCCAATACCACTGTTCAAAAGCATCAATTCTTCAGCGTTCAGCTTTCTTTATAATACAACTCTCACATCCATACATGACCACTGGAAAAACCATAGCCTTGACTAGATGGACCTTTGTTGACAAAGTAATGTCTCTGCTTTTTAATCTGCTGTCTAGGTTGGTCATAACTTTCCTTCCACGGAGTAAGCGTCTTTTAATTTCACGACTATAATCACCATCTGCAGTGATTTTGGAGCCCAGAAAAATAAAGTCAGCCACTGTTTCCACTGTTTCCCCATCTATTTCCCATGAAGTGATGGGACCGGATGCCATGAGATTCAGAGTAGAAGCTGGAAGGCCACGTGTCTTGGGATGTACAGTAGGGGGTTCTGGAAACAGAAAAGCAGGAGAGTTTTATTGGGTTATCTTTAATATTTTTCCAGTTCTGAGATTCACTAACCTCAGAGATGGGAACTAACATTTATAGAGCTTCTCTTTGTGCTAAACATTGTGTTAGGTACTATATATGTGTGTTAGTCACTCAGTCGTGTCCGACTCTTTGTGACTCCATGGACGGTAGCCTGCCAGGCTCATCTGTCCATGGAATTTTCCAGGCAAGAAAACTGGAGTGGGTTGCCATTTCCTTCTCCAAGGTACTGTATATACCTGATTCAATCTTCAAAGCCACCCTACCAAGTGGATGCTGTTATCCTTAATTGACAGATGAAGAAATTGAGACAGGTTAATTATATGTCCATAGTCATCCAATGATTAAGTAGCTTAGCCAGTATTTAAACGTGGGATTATATGACTTATTTCTTCCTGGACCCCTGGGGCTTGGGAGGAAAGCTAACCACTTGACCCACTCCAGGACTAGTTGGGCAGCAGGGTGATCCTGGGTAGCAGTGGTCCATATCAATATTACAGTCAGGGGGCTTGTGGAAGAAAGTTCACAGGAGAGAACACGGAGCCGTAGCTGTGGGTTCTATTGACTGGTCAGTTGTACCCATGTCTTAGAGAAAAGATTTTATTCGTTGTCAGAGTTGAACTTGCTGGATCAGACTCTTACTTTGTTCTTTCCCTTGTATTGTCTCTTCCCTGAGAGAGGGAGAGAGGAAAGAAACAGGGTCCCTGGTGGTATCTCCCATTTTGGACCTAAGGATGTGAGTCAGCAGTCTCTTTATCCCGCCTCTTCACCTAAGACACTGAAACCCAGGTCTTGATGGTGGCTCTGTGGGCTCATAAGCAGCCCCAGGATTGCCTGCCTGGAACCATTGACAACCTGGAGCAAGTCACTGGGAGCTTCCACATACCTGATAAACTAGAAAGCATGATCTTTGAGTCATTCCTCCATTACACAACTATCTGCACTGTAGAACGTGGGTGTGCACCATGTGTCACCACATGCCAGAGTCACGCCTCTCCTCCGTTGCTGCATTAGCTGGGCTGGCTGGCTCTTGAGGCCTTGGGAAGATGATTGTTGACTTGGAAGAATCAATTACCTAATGAGCCATATCAAGACTGCCATTCCTACCTGCTAATAATTCCTTAGTGTGAGAATTTGGTTGTGGGCTGATGTTATGTTTTGTGCAATTCCTTTTAATTTCTCTGGAGCCACCCTTGTTGATATGTACTCACACCTAGGATTAAAGTCTACTTATTATCTTGAGAGTCCCTTGGACTGCAAGGAGATCCAACCAGTACATTCTGAAGGAGATCAGCCCTGGGATTTCTTTGGAAGGAAAGATGCTAAAGCTGAAACTCCAGTACTTTGGCCACCTCATACAAAGAGTTGACTCATTGGAAAAGACTCTGATGCTGGGAGGGAGTGGGGGCAGGAGGAGAAGGGGACGACAGAGGATGAGATGGCTGGATGGCATCACTGACTCGATGGACGTGAGTCTGAATGAACTCCGGGAGTTGGTGATGGACAGGGAGGCCTGGCGTGCTGCGATTCATGGGGGTCGCAAAGAGTCAGACACGACTGAGTAACTGATCTGATCTGATCTGATTATCAGAGGGAAACACCTGTCCTCAGAGTGAGCACAGCTAAAGTGACAGACAGCAACTCATCTCTCACTTCCTTTTAGGCTCTCAAAAGCACAGTTTCTTTCTGGACTTGCTGTTTTTCCATCTGAATTATTTCCCTGCCATCCAGGCACTCTGTGAAAGTGAAGTCACTCAGTTGTGTCTGATTCTTTGCGGTCCCATGGACTGTAGCCTACCAGGCTCCTCTGTCCATGGGCTTTTCCAGGCAAGAGTGCTGGAGTGGATTGCCATTTCCTTCTCCAGGGGACCTTCCCAACCCAGGAATCAAACCCGGGTCTCCTGCATTGCAGGCAGACACTTTACCAGCTGAACCACCAGGGAAGCCCATTTCCTTCTAAACCCCACCAATATTTCTGTTCCACCCCTTACTCCCACCCAAATTCTTTCCGTGTAGGTAGATTTGCCACAGGATCCAAAAAATTGGCACTGCAGATAAGGAAATAAAGCAGAGGGAGGCTCATGCTACATAAAAGAGCAAGTGAAATGCTCTTGACACCCAATTATTATGCACCCTTAAATGAAGAACTGTTGTAATGTGTGGCAGGAATAATGGGAAAGACATTGATAGAAAGGCAGTGCCTATCCTTACTTTTCTAGAAGATTCTAATGTTGTCTTGGAATTCACCAAGCCCAGAACGTTATGGATAAAGGCTAAAGGAAAGGGCAAGAATGCCAGAAGTGGAACTATGGTATGTACACTGGGTAACAACCCATGGTGGGCCCTGATCCCCAGCTCTGGATGCTCTTCAGATGCTTCCAGGGGTGACCCTAAAGCAGAAGCACAGATTGGGCTTAATAATTTTTAAAAAAATATTTATTTATTTGGTTTGTCAGGTCTTAGTTTCCTTGTAGAACTTAAACTCTTCAGTTGTAGCATACAGGCTTAATTGCTCCCTAGCATGTGGGATCTCAGTTCCCCAACCAGGGATCCAAACCACACCCCCTGCCTTATAAGGTGGATTTTTAACCACAGGGACACCAGGGAAGTCCCTGGGTCTAATTCTTTATAGGCATCTCACACATCTCTGCTTCCCCATCTCACACAATGTGCCCTGTACTGGGAGGTCTGCCTTTCTTCTATAGCATTTGTTTGCTACACATCATCTTTCTGCACACACTGAAGGTGCTGTATTTGTTTGTTTGGCTGTGTTGTGAGGCTTGTTGGATCTTAGTTCCCTGACTGAGGATAGAACCTGTGTCCTAAGTAGAGAAAGCTCAGAGTCCAAACCACGGGACAGCCAGGGAAGTCCCATGAAGGTAGTGCTTGGATGCTGAGTCTGGCAATAGCTGAGTGAGGCTGGCACAGTGATTCTCTAACCCAAGGGCTCTTAGGATGCACTCTGCTAGAATCCTTCTCTTCTCCCATCCAAGTACTAACCAGCCCTGACCCTGCCTAGCTTTCAAGATCAGATGAGATCAAGTGTGTTCCAGTGATATGGCCATAGACCCCTTCTTTTCTCTGAAAGAGATTCAACATAAAGTTTGCTACATGTAGGAGTATACCCATAGATGAAATTCCTAAAAGTGGAACTATTAGGTCAAAAGGCATGTGATTTGTAATTTTCATACCCTAAATTGTACCAATGCAGAATTCCACTAGCAGTCTCTGAGAGTTTCTTTTTCTATGCCTTTGTAAATAAAATGGACTTTTAAACTTTGCCAATTTTATAGGTGAGAATATAAAATAAAGTTTGCATCTAATTGTGAAAATTCATTCTTTCATCACCAGAGACTCTTTGGAAGGAGACCTGCAGATGCTTCCTAGGGGTTGACTCATACCACCAAGGATCAAGGGGATGGAAGGAAGGATGGGGAAAGGTGAGAGGCAAGAGGAGAGAAGAGTGGCAGAGAGCAAAACAGAAGTGAGAAGGGGGAGGAAGTAGTGTAGCAGTCGGTGGGGGCAGATCAGAGTGCAGCTAAAGGTTCTATTTCTGAGCTCACATGGGGCTTTCCTATTCTCTCCCCATTGGACTTATCTCCCTCCATGTGACACAAATATTTCTACCCAGCAGCTCCACTTCCTATAAATAGGGAGTTATGCTCTGGACTTTAAAGCCTCTTTTTTAAAAAAAATTATTTATTTTTATTAAAAATATTTTTAAATTATTTATTTAAATTTTATTTATAATTATTTATATTTTTGGCTGCCCTGGCTCTTCACTGCTGCATGCAGGCTTTCTCTAGTTGCAGCGAGCAGGGCTGCCCTTAGTTGGGATGCACGGGCTTCTCACTGCTGCATGCGGGCTTTCTCTAGTTGCAGCGAGCAGGGGCTGCCCTTAGTTGGGATGCACGGGCTTCTCACTGCTGCATGCGGGCTTTCTCTAGTTGCAGCGAGCAGGGGCTGCCCTTAGTTGGGATGCACGGGCTTCTCACTGCAGTGGCTTCTCTTGTTGTGGAGCACAGGCTCTAGGGGCATGGGCTTCAGTCATCGTGGCATGTGGGCTCTAGAGTGTGAAGCTGCAATAACTGTGGTACATGGGCTTAGTTGCCCCATAGCATGTAGAATCTTCCCGGACCAGGGATCGAACCCATGTCTCCTCCACTGGCAGGCAGACTCTTAACCACTGGACCACCAGGGAGGTGCCATTTAAGTATCTTGATTGCTCATGCCCATGCTAGGACCTCAGGATGGACACTAGACATGGATGCAATGACTGGCCAAGAAATCCCTGCTTAGAGTGTCAGGGGAAAATGAAAAAAAAAAAGGAACTGGCAAGCTATCTATTCACAGAGGCTTCTAAACTATGTCACTGATTATTCAGGATGAAAGAAATGACAACAGGGAATTCTGGGTTAATCAGAAGATCTCAGAGGGGATACCACTGTTGGATCAAAAATTCTAACACTAATGTATATGGTTGGTATATGGCATGGCCAGTAAAAAGGCTAGTGGATTAGCCTTTTCAGGTTGTAAGTACAAAGGGGCTTATTCAGATCATGCTGAGTGTTGATGGTTTATGAAGTTATATGTTTGAAGGAAGGGTGGTATCTTGACCATACAGCCAGATTTCTGGTGATCCTATGAACAGCCAAATAGCTACCCTCCCCAGGGCCCAGAACATTGTTTGGTAATTGGAAGGTAATATAGGGTCCTATGTGAGTCTGGCAACTGAGTGCTCTCTACCCTTCCCTCTGCTGCAAGAGGAACAAGTTTCTACCCGAGAGCTTCACCATCCTTCGAATCCAGCTTCTTCATCTTTTTGTCTATTGTCCACATCTCTACCTAAAAAAAAAAAATGCCCTTTACTCTCTACCTGACCTCACTGTCTCTACTCACTCTTAGCTTCAGCTCAGGCCTCTTGCTGCGTTTCTCTGTGTCTTTTGCCCCTCCTGTCAACTGTTCAGTATCCAATGTCTCATATTCAAAAATCCTCAAAAGATAATATCTGATTGATTGGCCTACTGCCCAGTTTAGAGACCAGCTTATAGCCTGGCTACCCTTGCATCAGATTCCGATTCAGTCAGCAGTGTCAGCATGGGACCAAAACATGAGAAAGCCTCAGAAGGGGCTCATGAGTATGGGGCTGAACTCATTAGACTTCTTTAGGACTACCTGCCTAAACGTCTGAGTTCACACTCCAGTTCCCATACGACAGTAACTGCTTCCCTTACGACCTTGACAGACAGGCCTGTCAGGTATGCGAGTATTTAGTGTACACTATCTCTGAGGTTCTTTATCACCTTGATTGGTGATTCCATCAGTCCCCAGATAACAACACATCTACTCTTCCAGGCTACTGGTCCTCCCTGCTATAGGGTTGCCACACTTACTGACTGTTCTAGATAGACGAAGATCACTGTCTTTCTTTCCTCACTAGAAAGTCTTGTGTTATTGCCTCAGCTGATGGTCCATGACCAGGATGTTGCAGTGTGGGAAGCGCACTGCAGAGAGGGAGGCACAGTTGCTCTCCTTTCCTTACACTGTCTCGGAGGAGAAGAGAAATTTGCGGTAAATATGTTCAGTTCCTCTGCGCTCCCTGGGGGAGGGAGAGTGACTGATGGGAAGAGTAAAAATGTGGAAATCCATCTTTGGAGCAGCCTTCTCTCAGCAATGGCAGAAAGTGAAGAGGAACTAAAAAGTGTCTTGATGAAAGTGAAAGTGGAGAGTGAAAAAGTGGGCTTAAAGCTCAACATTCAGAAAACGAAGATCATGGCATCCGGTCCCATCACTTCATGGGAAATAGACAGGGAAACAGTGGAAACAGTGTCAGACTTTATTTTTCTGGGCTCCAAAATCACTGCAGATGGTGACTGCAGCCATGAAATTAAAAGACACTTACTCCTTGGAAGGAAAGTTATGGCCAACCTAGATAGCATATTCAAAAGCAGAGACATTACTTTGCCAACAAAAGTCTATCTAGTCAAGGCTATGGTTTTTCCTGCGGTCATGTATGGATGTGGGAGTTGGACTGTGAAGAAGGCTGAGTGCTGAAGAATTGATGCTTTTGAACTGTGGTGTTGGAGAAGACTCTTGAGAGTCCCTTGGACTGCAAGGAGATCCAACCAGTCCATTCTGAAGGAGATCAGCCCTGGGATTTCTTTGGAAGGAAAGATGCTAAAGCTGAAACTCCAGTACTTTGGCCACCTCATGCGAAGAGTTGACTCATTGGAAAAGACTCTGATGCTGGGAGGGATTGGGGGCAGGAGGAGAAGGGGACGACAGAGGATGAGATGGCTGGATGGCATCACTGACTTGATGGACATGAGTCTGAGTGAACTCCGGGAGTTGGTGATGGACAGGGAGGCCTGGCGTGCTGCAATTCATGGGGTTGCAAAGAGTCAGACACGACTAAGCGATTGATCTGATCTGATCAGATCTCTCAGCAAACTCAGGTTCTTTGCTCCTTCGTGCAGCGAATTTACCAGTGTTCTAGAGAGGAATGATCACAATTTGGGGGAAAATAAAAAGTCTGGGGATGTGAAGCCATAGTCTCCTTTATCAGCCATAAAGCTCTTATTTTGATCGTGGTCTGAGGAATGCCTACAATTACATCTTTGGGAGCTGACTTAAGAGGGAGAAGTCTGAGTAACGAGCACCATCTCTTTCCCAAAACACTGCCGTCACTGGGCCCGGATGCTTGAGAAAGCATGTCACCCCAGCTCTGAGTACAGGATACAGTGATTTGCCTTAAGAGTCCCAAAGTAAAACCTGAGAAAAGAAGGACACACTCGATATAGGAATACTGGCTTCTACCAGGGAGTCCCAGGTCCACGACTCTACCCAGAAAGGTACTCCCTCCCCTCACCTTCCTCTGTGGCTTAATGCATTTAAACATGCACTAGTTTTGGTGTCAGAAGATTTGAACTCAAACTTCAGCCGTGCTGATTATTAGCTGCATAACTTCGCACAGGTGAGTATACTTCCGAGTCTCAGTTTCTCCATCTTTAAAATGGGCCTTGTGATACCTACTTCAGAGAGTCCTTGTGAAGATTTCATTCAATGAGAAAACAAGCGAGAACCATGTTTGTCAGCTCTACCGTTGGCAGTGAAAGTGAAGTCACTCAGTCATGTCCGACTCTTTGCGACCCCATGGACTGTAGCCTACCAGGCTCCTCCGTCCATGGGATTTTCCAGGCAAGAGTACTGGAGTGGGTTGCCATTGCCTTCTGCAGGGGATCTTCCCAGCCCAGAGATCGAACCTGGGTCTCCTGCTTTGCAGGCAGACGCTTTACCCTCTGAGCCATCAGGGAAGCCCTACCATTGGCAGTGGTTGCCATCAATTCTGAGGATGAGGGACTTCCCTGATGGTCAGGTGGTTAAAAATCTGCCTTCCAATGCAGGGGACACAGGTTCGATCTCTGGTTTGGGAACTAAGATCCCATGTGCCAGGGCACAACTAAGCCCCTGCACTGTGACTACTGAGCCCGCGTGCCACAACTAGAGAGCCTGAGCACCACAATGAAGATCCCACGTGCCTCAATTAAGACCAGATGCAGCCAAATAAGTAAATGTTTAAAAACAAAAAAACAAAGAAAACAAAACCACATAAGAAATCTTGAGGATAAGCACACTCTCTTTACCCACCCACCTCCCTCTGCTTTCCTATTAGGTTCTTGCAGTCCCAGGAAGGAGGTGAAAAAGACACAGTAGTTCTCTCCATGAATGTAGCATTGTTAAGCTTCCCATGAGTCCCTTGATATAGAGCAAAAGAAAAACTGGAGCCTCAGCCAGGCCAACTGGGGCCAAATTAGCCTTGCAAGTGGGAATTCTGAAAAGAGTAGGGAATCTGTTTGTGACTCTCATCATCTGTAAAATGAATATAGTCATGCCAAACTCATAAGGTTCTTGGAAGCAAGAAATAGGCTTATGGACCTGGCATGTGATTAGATCATCAAATGTTACTTTTCTTTTTTTCATTAAACACTGAATAAGACACTGTCCATGGAATTCTTCTCCAGGCAAGTGGGTAGCCATTCCCTTCTCCAAGGGATCTTCCTGACTAGGGATTGAACCCAGGTCTCCTGCATTGCAGGTGGATTATTTTACAATTTGAGCCACCAGGGAAGCCTAAGTAAGACACTACTCCTCAGAAATGTTTCCTATGGAATGAACTTGCTCTGCGTAAGTGCAACTTTTGAGGCCCTCACTAAAAGGAAGTGAGGAAATGTCAAAGCCAACCTTGAATTCAGATCAAGAAGATACAGTCATGTGACATCTTAGACAGATTTGAGTTTGATCATTCTTTCAAAAGGAGACTTCCATGGGGTCGCTGTGTTTAAGACTCCACACTCCCAAAGCAGGGGTCCCAGGTTCAATCCCTGTTCAGGGAGCTAGATAGCACATGCGACAACGAAAGATCCCACATGTCTTGACTAAGACTCAGCGCAGCCAGATAAGTAAATGTTGAGGGCTTCCCAGGAGGCATAACTAGTAAAGAACATGCCTGCCAATGCAGGAGATGTAAGAGATGAGGGTTTGATCCCTGGCTTGGGAAGATCCCCTGGAAAAGGAAATCGCAACCCATTCCAGTATTCTTGCCTAGAGGATTCCATGGACAGAGGAGCCATACAGTCCAGCAGGTTGCACAGAATTGGACATGACTGAGCAGCTGTGCACAAGTACATTCTTTCAAATACCAGAAAAAAAATGATTAGCAGTGACTTTTCATAGATTAAAAGTAATTAGAAAGCCTTGTGAGTTCTTTGCCCACAGTCAAGCTGGGAATGATATTGAGATCCACCTCTGCTCTCCTGGATCTAGATCCCTGCTCTAGCCTAAGCCTCAGTGTCTCCACCTAAAATAGAGTGAAGGTCTCTTCATTTACCTGGTCTTGGCCTTAACAGAACTCATCTCAAGTCCTTCCTTCAAACAGCTTCCCTACTGTTGCCAGTTCAGTTCTCCCAGTGTAATTATATCTGTTCCCTGCTCAGAAACCTGAGCCAGCTCCATAATCACACTTCCTAGATTTGCCTTCATTTTCTTCTTTTCATGTGTCCTTCAGCCCTTTCAATGCAACTGGTACCTAGATGAATCAGGCAGAGTCATCAGTTGCAAGAGAAAGAAACTGTATCTGGATATTGGGCACTTTGTAGATTAATTGACAAGACCAGAGAACAAGTCACCGCTCTGCATTTCCAGGGACCCAAAACCGTGACTCAGAACTCAATTTATGAGAAAATCACCCAAGTTCTTCCCCTGAACACTAACCAAATACTGTGGGTTCTCTGCTGTCACTTCTATGTCAGAAATTCTATTTTATTGCAAACAAAACAGCAGCTAATATCTGTGGCATCTCTTAATCAAGAACTCAGCCTTGAGGGCTCTGAGAGTCAGATACTAGTTACTTTCAGTTCAGTTCAGTCACTCAGTCGTGTCCAACTCTTTGCGACCCAAAGAATCACAGCACGCCAGGGCCCCCGTCCATCACCAACTCCCGGAGTTTACTCAAACTGATGTCGTGTTGCCATCCAGCCATTTCATCCTCTGTCGTCCCCTTCTCCTCCTGCCCCCAATCCCTTTTCCAATGAGTCAACTCTTCGCATGAGGTGGCCAAAGTACTGGAGTTTCAGCTTTAGCATCTTTCCTTCCAAAGAAATCCCAGGGCTGATCTCCTTCAGAATGGACTGGTTGGATCTCCTTGTAGTCCAAGGGACTCTCAAGAGTCTTCTCCAACACCACAGTTCAAAAGCATCAATTCTTCGGTGCTCAGCTTTCTTCATAGTCCAACTCTCACATCCATACATGACTACTGGAAAAACTATAGCCTTGACTAGACGGACCTTTGTTGGCAAAGTAATGTCTCTGTTTTTCAATATTCTATCTAGGTTGGTCATAACTTTCCTTCCAAGGAGTAAGCATCTTTTAATTTCATGGCTGCAATCACCATCTGCAGTGATTTTGGAACCCCCAAAAATAAAGTCTGACACTGTTTCCACTGTTTCCCCATCTATTTCCCATGAAGTGATGCGACCAGATGCCATAATCTTCGTTTTCTGAATGTTGAGCCTTAAGCCAACTTTTTCACTCTCCACTTTCACTTTCATCAAGAGGCTTTTGAGTTCCTCTTCACTTTCTGCCATAAGGGTGGTGTCATCTGCATATCTGAGGTTATTGATATTTCTCCCGGCAATCTTGATTCCAGTTTGTGCTTCTTCCAGCCCAGGGTTTCTCATGTACTCTGAGTATAAGTTAAATAAGCAGGATGACAATATACAGCCTTGACATACTCCTTTTCCTATTTGGAACCAGTCTGTTGTTCCATGTCCAGTTCTAACTGTTGCTTCCTGGCCTACATATAGGTTTCTCAAGAGGCAGGTCAGGTGGTCTGGTATTCCCATCTCTTTCAGAATTGTCTACAGTTTATTGTGATCCACACAGTTAAAGGCTTTGGCATAGTCAATAAAGCAGAAATAGATGTTTTTCTGGAACTCTCTTGCTTTTTCCATGATCCAGCGGATGCTGGCAATTTGATCTCTGGTTCCTCTGCCTTTTCTAAAACCAGCTTGAACATCTGGAAGTTCACAGTTCACTTATTGCTGAAGCCTGACTTGGAGAATGTTGAGCATTACTTTACTAGCGTGTGAGAAGAGTGCAATTGTGTGGTAGTTTGAGCATTCTTTGGCATTGCCTTTCTTTAGGATTGGAATGAAAACTGACCTTTTCCAGACCTGTGGCCACTGCTGAGTTTTCCAAATTTGCTGGCATATTGAGTGCAGCACTTTCACAGCCTCATCTTTCAGGATTTGGAATAGCTCAACTGGAATTCCATCACCTTCCCTAGCTTTGTTCGTAGTGATGCTTTCTAAGACCCACTTGACTTCACATTCCAGGATGTCTGGCTCTAGGTGAGTGATCACACCATTGTGATTATCAGGGTCATGAAGCTCTTTTTTGTACAGTTCTTCTGTGTATTCTTGCCACCTCTTCTTAGTATCTTCTGCTTCTGTTAGGTCCATACCATTTCTGTCTTTTTTCGAGCCCATCTTTGCATGAAATGTTCCCTTGGTATCTCTAATTTTCTTGAAGAGATCTCTAGTCTTTCCCATTCTGTTGTTTTCCTCTATTTCTTTGCATTGATCACTGAGGAAGGCTTTCTTATCTCTCCTTGCTATTCTTTGGAACTCTGCATTCAGATGCTTATATCTTTCCTTTTCACCTTTGCTTTTCACTTCTCTTCTTTGCTTTTTGCTTCTCTTCTTTTCACAGCTATTTGTAAGGCCTCCTCAGACAGCCATTTTGCTTCTTTGCATTTCTTTTCCATGGGGATGGTCTTGATCCCTATCTCCTGTACAATGTCACGAACCTCTGTCCATAGTTCATCAGGCACTCTATCAGATCTAGTCCCTTAAATCTATTTCTCACTTCCACTGTATAATCATAAGGGATTTGATTTAGGTCATACCTGAATGGTTTAGTGGTTTTCCCTACTTTCTTCAATTTAAGTCTGAATTTGGCAATAAGGAGTTCATGGTCTGAGCCACAGTCAGCTCCTGGTCTTGTTTTTACTGACTGTATAGAGCTTCTCCATCTTTGGCTGCAAAGAATATAATCAATCTGATTTCGGTGTTGACCATCTGGTGATGTCCATGTGTAGAGTCTTCTCTTGTGTTGTTGGAAGAGGGTGTTTGCTATGACCAGTGCATTCTCTTGGCAAAAGTCTATTAGCCTTTGCCGTGCTTCATTCCGTACTCCAAGGCCAAATTTGCCTGTTACTCCAGGTGTTTCTTGACTTCCTACTTTTGCATTCCAGTCCCCTATAATGAAAAGGACATCTTTTTTGGGTGTTAGTTCTAAAAGGTCTTGTTACTTTGCTGAGAAAGAGAGAAAAAAAAAACCAAACATGCACTACTACATCCTTATATTGGGCACTTTGAAATCAATATCTCCATGGATAAGCCTACTTGGTAGAGTTTGGGTTATGTGTGTCCGACTTTTTGTGACTATACAGTCCATGGAATTCTCTAGGCCAGAATACTGGAGTGGGTAACCTTTCTCTTCTCCAGGGGATCTTCCCAGCTCAGGGATCGAACCCAGGTCTCCTGCATTGTAGGTGGATTCTTTACCAGCTGAGCTATCAAGGAAGCCCTCTTTATGCCACAGTTGCCAGAAAAGCTGCGGCAGAGGGCCTTTGGGGCTTTCATCTTAGGGGTAGGGAGTGGAACTTATAAGGTGTTTTTTATTCTTATTGATTAGTTGCTCAGTCTTGTCTGACTCTTTGTGACCCTTGGACTGTAGCCCTCCAGACTCCTCTGTCCATGGGATTTTCAGTGGAGAATACTGGAGTGGGTTGCCATGTCTTCCTTCTGGGGATATTCCTGACCCAGGGATCGAACCTGCGTCTCTTGCACGTTTCTCCTGCATTGCAGGAGGATTCTTTTACCCCTGAGTCACCAGACAAGCCCTATAAGGTAGTAAATTTCTAAAATATACCAAGGCTGCTCAAAAATTTACTGGGCAGCTACAAAACTTGACAAAATATCTACAGCATAGTCAATCCTTTGTTTGCCCACCATCAGCACAGACCATCTATTATTCTTAAGCTTACCAATAAAAACTTTCCTGCCAGAGATAATCCAACTACTCCTCAACTAAAAACAGGTATATACACTGTCCAGAAAAGGAGACAAGTCAAGGTCTCGTTAGTTAGTGCATGCAGTTTCAAGCCCAGGATTTATGGGTGATGTACATCCTTTTGCTAGCTCTATCTGTGTTCTGTCTCATATCCTATAACCTACAGACTACATTGTAAAGATAGCCGCAGCACCATACCCCTCCATATAAGTTAGTAAGAGAGGGGGAAAGAGGGGAAAGGTTAATTAGTTATGACACATCAAGGAAAAAATATAAGTACACGTTATAGCCTCCTCCCCACCACAGGCTTTCCAGGTGGCTCAGTTGGTAAAGAATTCTCCTCCAATGCAGGAGACTGCCTGCAGTGCAGGAGACCTGAGTTAGATCCTTGGGTGGGGAAGATCCCCCGGAGAAGGAAATGGCAACTCATTCCAGTATGCTTGCCTGGGAAATCCCATGGACAGAGGAGTCTGGCAGGCTACAGTCCATTGTGGCCCAAGAGATGGAAATGACTTTGCAACTAAACCACTACTGCCTCCCCACCAGAATTGGTCAAATGGTCAGAATTGATATTTATATGTCTTCTTTCCTCCGTCATCTACCCCAGGCTCCTTTGCCCTCAGTTAGCATATTGACTGATTGCTTCTATACTTGCTGTGGTGATCTAAATCTTTATTTGTGTGTATTTTGATTTCTGTGGTTTTTCACTCAAAACTGCAGCTTAAACGAGGCTGACTGGTTATTAAAAAAAAAACCCCAAAACTCTGTATGAGATCATAGGTATGTGTCAAGGAAGAGGTGGCAGTGAGACAGAGGCACATTGAGAATTTGAGCTATCTGCATCTGTAATTTGTTCGAGCCTTTGGGACATTTTGATGAGGTGTTCTTAAGTATGCTTGACTTTCTGACTTGGTGGGTCAGGTAACATCCAGTCCACAAGAGATGGTGCATGTTTCATGAATTCTTGCTATCCACTGACAGGAATCCTATCACTATGTAGCAATAACAAGCCCAGACTGCCTCTCAAAAGGAAGATAGTTACATGCCAAAAAGTACGTGGCTTTTCTTCGAAACCCAGGGGACTCCATTGCACTTCTTCACTGAGGTTTGCCACAGATGCCATACAGCATTTTGGACCTACAGATTTACATCAGACACCACTGGATCTACAGGAATCCTAAGTGTAAAGTGTTAAAAACTGTCAGGAAGCATTTAACAGGAGGCTTCCTGTGTGCTGTTTTGGATCTGTCAGGAATTCTGTTCCTTATTAATTCCTGAATATTCAGGAATTAAGAGGAGAGGCAAGCCTCTCCCGGGGGTTGAGGGATCCAGGCATTTCCTTCATTAGCTTTTCTATACGGTGGTAAGTACCCTCTTCCTTCTTGTGAACCATACGGTAAAAGTGATTGTTTACAACTCTCTCTCTCTCTCTTTAATATGGATCGCCTATGTTTTGTAAGTCTGGAATTTTAATCTTTATCTTTGCTGAGAATAACTACAGTATATATGCCCACACCATGTTGATTAAAACACCTTTGCTCCATCAGAGCTCTGGTCCCCGTGTCTTTCTCTCTCTCCCTCTTTCTCTTTTTCAGGCTGATCCCCTGGAGCTCAGAGGCTCTGAGTTCACTTTCCTGCCCGGGCTTCTAAGACCCTCTCAAGAAGGCTCTGCACCTTCACCCCATCGAGAGGGTGCCTGAGGCCTCCATGAACAGAGCAAGCCCCGTGCCAGGGGCTTTATTGGCTTTCTGCGTAAACCAAGGAATATCAACCTCTTTCTCTCTCCTTTACTTTCTTATCGGTCAACTCCAGACCACCAGGTTCTGGTCCATTAAAAGACCTCAACAAGTGGCACCAGAACAGGAGCTTGGTACTCGTAGGCAAATTCGGATGGAGTGACCTCAGGGCCTATTGAGGCTGGTAAGTTCTAAGACATGGGTAAAAAGGCTGGAAAGCCGCATCACTTTTCTACTTTACTTCATCACTTATTTAAAGTTCAGGGATCTAATGAAACGTATGCTGATTTTCTAGCTAGATTAGAAACTACTATTCCCCGTACTGTAATTGGAGAAGCCAAAAGGCAACTAGAGAAATTACTTGCTTATGAAAATGCAAATCAGGAATGTCAAAAAGCTATAGCTCCAATTCGTGAAACAGGGACTATTATTGATTATTTGAAGGGTTGTCGCAATCTAAGATTAGCAAATGCTAGATTAGCAAATGCTAGCTGAAACAATGGTTGCTGCCTTAAGAAAGGGAAATGAGGGATGCTTTACATATGGAAATAAGAACCATTTAAAAAGGGACTGCCCTAAGAAAGCTTAAAAAAAAAAAGAAGAAGAAAAAAAGAAAAATAAAAAACCTCCGAAAATCTGCCCTCGCTGCCGTAGAGAAATGCATTGGGCCAAAGATTGTAAGTCTAAATTTGACACTGAAGGAAAACCTATTCCAGGAAACTCCTAGCAGGGGACCCCCCAGGTCCCCTTCATCAAAAACCAGGGGCAAATTCCATCTTTTCCCTCAAATCCTCAACACCTGGCAGTGCTGCCATTGATATACCAGCTTTGTTTTTAGATATGAAGTTAATGAGCTCTATTTAAATTCAAATTCACATAAACTGAAAAATATTAAATATAATGTTTATTTAAATATGAATATAATTTAAATATAATTGTTTGCTAATCTAATTAAGACATGTCTTAAGTCATCAACATTATATAATACTTTTATTATGCCTAGATTTAAGGTAAACTAATTTGTCAACAAAACTTTTAGATAAACTCTATTAAAAATAATTATATTTTAATAGAATAATCTATTATTATAATCTAAAATAATCTCTTAAGATTGAGATAACTTAAATTTCTAGAGTTGTACTAAACTAAATAATAAAAGTTTATTAAATAGCTAGGTCATTTCCAAATAAAATAAGATTTTAAAACATTAATTACTAAACATTAACTTCCTCTTACAAAAAGTTTTTCTTACAGAAAAACTAAAGAGATTTTAAACTATTAATAAATATATTATACAATGTATAATATATTGATATATATAAATATATAGCTATACTAAATATATATACTATGGTATAATAAATATATTCATCAATCTATAAAATGCTAATATACAAGACACTTCATAGTTGCTAAAAAAAAAGGTAAGATATATGCTTTTAATTAAAAGATATAAGATGACAAACTCAGATATACATTCCACATTTTTCCTAGGGGCCACTGCTCATTTAACAAACAATACAATTATTAAAATAACTTGGAAGAATGACGAGCCCATTTGGACAGAGCAGTGGCCCCTCATGAAAGAGAAATTACAGGTGGCTAAGAAACTTATAAATACACAACTAGAGTTAAAGCATAGTGAAGAATCTTGTTCACCTTGGAACTCTCCTATTTTTGTTATAAAAAAGAAATCTAAAAAATGGCATCTCCTAACAGACCTTAGAAAAGTTAATGCATCTATGAAACCTATGGGTGCATTACAACCAGGAATCCCATCAAGTACCACTATTCCTCAAAATTGGCATATCTGGAATATTTTGGAGAAATTTCATTTCATTATCCTTCTGGTAAGCTGTGGAATTTCTTCAAAAATACTGAATTTATTATTTCTTGCATTATCAGCTCACAGCCTATACCACAGGCCGAGGTTTTTTATATAGATGGGACTAAAAACGCCAAAGCTTCATTCTGGTCTCTTAAGGAATATAAAGTCTTTTATACTAAATTTCATTCTGCTCAACAAAATGAATTATATGCTCTTATTTAAGTTATTTGCCTACATCCTTACCCCATTAATATAGTCTCTGGCTCTATATATTCTGTTTTTGTGTTAAAAAATATAGAAACCTCCACCATAAACTCCAATCAACCTATTATTCAACAACTCTTTTTCAAACTACAATCTGTTGTTAGAAACCGCAGTTCTCCCATTTATATTACACATACTCAAACACATTCTTGTCTTCTGGGCCCCATGACTTATGATAATGAACAAGCTGATAAACTGGTTTCCTTTGCTACTCCAGAGGAACAGCATGCTCTGTTGCATAACAATGCTGGCTCCCTACACCAGCTATGGAAAATCCCATACCGCCAGGCTAAAGAAATTATTAGTAATTGCTCTACTTGTAGACCCCTACATCTTCAACCCATCGCACAAGATATTAATCCTTGCGGCTTGCAACCTAATGAACTATGGCAAATGGATGTAACTCATTGCCCTGAACTTCCTCCATTTTCTTTCCTACACGTCTGTATAGACACAAATTCCTCTTTTATCTGGGCCATACGTCTTCGCGGCGAGGCTATACAACGTGTTATACCCTGCCTATATTTCTAGACACTTTAAACAATGTTTACAATATTTTTCTATTTAACATATTACAGGTATTCCTTATAACCCACAGACACAAGACATAGTCAAACAAACACATCACACACTAAAGTTACAAATAAAAAAAATTTAAAAAGGGGAAATACACAAGGTACACTACTGTCTTCCTTATCTAAAGCAGACTTTACTAGATTCCAACATAAGATATTTTCTAAATCTGTAACTATTGTTGTTGCTGCTGCTAAGTCGCTTCAGTCGTGTCTGACTCTGTGCGACCCCATAGACAGCAGCCCATTAGGCTCCTCCATCCCTGGGATTCTCCAGGCAAGAATACTGGAGTGGGTTGCCATTTCCTTCTCCAATGAATGAAAGTAAAAAGTGAAAGTGAAGTTGCTCAGTCATGTCCGACTCTTAGTGACCCCATGGACTGCAGCCTACCAGGCTCCTCCATCCAAGGATTTTCCAGGCAAGAGTACTGGAGTGGGGTGCCATTGCCTTCTCTGATAACTATTGTTAATACAGTTTTATTTGTTTTAAATTTTTTTTTAACCTCTTTGGAAGATTCGACCCAAGGGGGCCCCCGGCATTCAAAATGGAGATGAAACAACAAGAACCCCAGGAAGAAGAAATTCCAATACGGGCTATGTTCGCTATAAAGATCTTCAGAAAGCACCGCCCTCAGCGGCATCACCTTTATGATCTCCCCACTTGGGGACAAATAAAAACCCTTACTAATTGAGCTGAAAATTTGGTCTGTCAACAGGGATTGCCCAGGAGTCCTGAATACACTCTCCTGGCAATGCTGTCTTTTGGCCTGTACCTCCCCCTGCTCGAGCTCGACTAATACCCAACTCCCCTCTATTACAGGTGCTGGAATGGACAGAGAGAGGACCAATCATTTCAACTAATGACTCTATACACATGTCCCCTTCCTAGAATGTGAAGGAGCCATCACACCCTGGGGAGGAAGGAAAACTTATTAACATTTCTTTAGGCTATGAAGTCCTTCCATTGTGCCTGGGCCCAGAGAAATTATGCATAAACATGGAGAAGGCAATGGCAACCCACTCCAGTACTCTTGCCTGGAAAATCCCATGGATGGAGGGACCTGGTAGGCTGCAGTCCATGGGGTCGCTAGGAGTCGGATACGACTGAGTGACTTCACTTTTACTTTTCACTTTCATGCATTGGAGAAGGAAATGGCAACCCACTCCAGTCCTCTTGCCTGGAGAATCCCAGGGACAGGGAGCCTGGTGGGCTGCCATCTATGGGGTCGCACAGAGTCAGATACAACTGAAGCGACCTAGCAGCAGCAGCATCAACTGACAAACTTGGGCTTTTGTCCTGCCTCCAAAAGAAGAGTTTTGGACATTGCTTGGATTATTTACTACCCTTTCTTTGTCTGTAAACCATGTTTATACTACTGAGACTTTAGGGAAAGAGTTAGGGAAAGAAGAAAAAATAAAAAACAAAAAACATTGTACAAAGGGTTTACTTATAAAAACTTTACTTATATTCCTGTTCGTTGGGACAAATGTCAAACCAAATAAAAAAAATCAGTGTTTGTGGCTAATCATACAATTGTTGATTGGGGACCCCATGGTATGTGGTTATCTGACTGCTCAGATGATATTAACAACACTGTGTGTGATATGGAAGGTCACTGACACCACGATGGAACATTACTATGACAAAGGACTTCTTGAGTGGTTTGATGGTGGATTAGCCCCACCTCATCCTAGGATCGTCCTCAATAAACAGAGTGGGCCTGAACAATGGGACATTTGGAAACTTGCTGCGAACACCAGAAGACGGAAGAACTTAAAACTTGGACCAGGCATTTCATAGGGACCAGTCGTGGTCATAGTAACTATTTCTTTCGCTACAATCAGTCATATTTTATACAGGCCTGTGTCCCACTTCCTTTTGTTATAGCCATAGAATATTTACAATTTAATAAGACTTTTACATTCTGTAACTATTAATTGCAAACTATATACTTGTCTTAACCCCTCTATTTCTTTAAGCTACTCAGTTTTGTGTTGCTGCTGCTGCTAAGTCACTTCAGTTGTGTCCGACGCTGAGCGACCCCATGGACTGCAGCCTACCAGGCTCTTCCATCCACGGGATTTTCCAGGCAAGAGTACTGGAGTGGGGTGCCATTGCCTTCTCCGCAATTTTGTGTTACTCCTGTTCAATCCAATCATAGTGCTACAACTGGGAACAAATCAAATTTCATTTACAAAATATACATGATAATGCTTCTCTGAATGTACAATTACTAAAAAAAAAAAAAAAAAATCTTTAAAACTTTTTCTAAAAATCTGCCCTCTTCCCCTAATTTGGAAACTTTAGCTGAACAAAGTATCCGGGCTAGGCCCACAAAGATGGTTTCAAAGTATTACCCACAGTATCAGGTCTGGAACTGTAACTTTGGTGATTGTCTTGATAATTTATTTGTTGTTTACCGTCACCTTTCTATAAGGTTGGTTAATACTAACCGAACTCATTTGGTCAGGATCTTTTTTTTAACAAATATAATAAAATAGGGGGAATTGTCAAGAAACATTTAACAGGGGGCTTCCTGTGTGCTGTTTTGGATCTGTCAGAATTCTCTGTTCCTTGTTAATTCCTGAATATTCAGGAATTAAGAGGAGAGGCAAGCCTCTCCAGGGGGTTGAGGGATCCAGGCATTTCCTTCATTAGTTTTTCTATATGGTGATAAGTACCTTCTTCCTTCTTGTGAACCATACGGTAAAAGTGATTGTTTGCAACCCTCTCTCTCTCTTTAATGTGGATTGCCTATGTTTTGTAAGTCTGGAATTTTAATCTTTATCTTTGCTGAGAATAACTACAGTATATATGCCCACACCATGTTGATTAAAACACCTTTGCTCCATCAGAGCTCTGGTCCCCGTGTCTTGCTTTCTCTTTCTCTTTCTCTCTCTTTCTTTCTTTTTCAGGCTGATCCCCTGGAGTGCAGAGGCTCTCTGAGTTCATTTTCCTGCCCAGGCTTCTAAGACCCTCTAGAGAAGGCACTCTGTGCTTTCACCCCATCGAGAGGGTGCCTGAGGCCTCCGTGAACAGAGCAAGCCTCGTGCCAGGGGCTTTATTGGCTTTCCACATAAACCAAGGAATATCAGCCTCTCTCCTTTACTTTCTTATCGGTCGACTCCAGACCATTAGTTCCAGTACATTAAAAGACCTCAACAAAAAACAGCTGGGGAGTATTCTCTTTACTCTGAGTCTAGCTCAATCCCGAAAGCCTTTTGGGTCATGCAGTAAAAGGATATAGCATGTTTAAATGTAGAACATAGCACCTCTAAAATCTAAAGAAGTAATGTGTTTCTTTTTTTTTTTTAACTGAAGTATAGTGGTTCAGACGGTAAAGAATTTGCCTGCAATGCAGGAGACTCAGGTTCTGTCCCTGGGTGGGAAAGATCCCCTGGAGAAGGGAATGAGTACCCACTCCAGTACTCTTGCCTGGAAAACTTCATGGACAGAGAAGCCTGGCAGGTTATAGTCCATGGGATCTCAAAGTGTCTGACACGACTGAGCATGCACATTTATCTTTAGAGTTGATTGGTGTTTCAGGTGTACAGCAAAGTGAGTCAGTTATCTATTGGTCATCTCTTTTTTAGGTTCTTTTCTATTATAGGTTATTGCAAGACATTGAATATAGTTCCCTGTTCTGTAAGTCAGTCCTTTTTGTTTATCTAATTCTATATATAGTGTGTATCTGTTAATCCCAAGTTCCTAATTTATCCCTACACTACTGCCCTCCTGCCTGTACTTCTTTCTTAATAGTATAAGTTACAAGATACACTCAACTTTTCCTTTGAGAGTAATATTCCAATTTCTGAACTTTATGAGGAATTTATACTTTAATCAGGTGGCAGCCCCCTGACTTTTCAGTGGCTACATCTCTCACTTTTGGAGAAGGAAATGGAAACCCACTCTAGCATTCTTGCTAGAATCCCATGGACAGAGGAGCCTGACAGGCTACAGTCCATGGGATTGCAAAGAGTCAGACACGACTTGGTGACTAAGCAACAACAACTACAGACTCTCACTTTAGATACTAGTCAAAGTATCTAGAGCATCTGCTACACGCTGGCTTCCAAGTCTTGTTAGTTTGATGTCATCAACATAAGAAGCCAACATCATGTCATGTGAAATAGGGAGTAAGTCAAGCATGGACTAAATTGTGGCCCAGATGCAGAGTTGACATAATTCCAAGGCAAGACAGTGGAGATGGACAGCTCTTCCTGCCATGTGAAAACAAATTGCAACTAACACTTTCTTCCTGTTTGAATAGACGGAATAGTTACTACATCCAAAGTTGAAAGTGAAAGTCGCTCAGTCGTGTCTGACTCTTTGAGACCCCATGGACTGTCCATGGAATTCTCTAGGCCAGAATACTGGAGAGGGTGGCCTTTCCCTTCTCCAGGGGATCTTCCTAACCCAGGGATCGAACCCTGGTCTTCTGCATTGCAGGTGGATTCTTTACCAGCTGAGCCACAAGGGAAGCCCAAGAATACTGGAGTGGGTGGCTTATCCCGTCTCCAGGGGATCTTCCTGACCCAGGAATCAAACTGGGGTCTCCTGCATTGAAGGCAGATTCTTTACCAACTGAGCTATCAGGGAAGTCCCAAAGTTGCATACCAGATGTTAGGAACTGTACTGGTTTACTCTAGTAAAGAGGCCACATCTGGGACAGCAGGTGCAATTTGAGTCATTAGCTAATTAAGGTTTTAATAATCCTCTGTCACCAAGGTTATTTTGTAACAGTTGTGCTGCTGGAGAAGACTCTTGAGAGTCCCTTGGACAGCAAAGAGATCAAACCAGTCAATTGGAAATCAACCCTTAAGATTCACTGGAAGAACTGGGGCTGAAGCTGAAGCTCCAATACTTTGGCTAACTGATGTGAAGAGCCAACTCATTGGAAAAGACCCTGATGCTGGGAAAGATTGAGGGCAGAAGAAGAGGGCGACAGAGGATGAGAGGGTTGGGTGGCATCAATGACTCAATGGACATGAGTTTGAGCAAATTCTGGGAGATAGTGAAGGACAGGGAAGCCTGGTGTGCTGTAGTCCATGGGGCAAAGAGTTGGACACAACCGAGCGACTGAACAACAATAAGGGAAAGAATCTGAAAAAACTAGATATTTATGTATTCCCTGATAGCTCAGTCAGCAAAGAATCCGCCTGTGATGCAGGAGACCCTGGTTTGATTCCTGGGTCAGGAAGATCTGCTAGAGAAGGGATAGGCTACCCACTCCCGTATTCTTGGGCTTCCCTTGTGCCTCAGCTGGTAAAGAATCCATGTGCAATCCAGGAGACTTGGGTTCAATCCCTGGGTTGGGAAGATCCCCTGGAGAAGGGAAAAGCTACCCACTCCAGTATTCTGGCCTGGAGAATTCCATGGAATGTATAGTCCATGGGGTCACAGAGAGTTGGACATGACTGAGCGACTTGCACTTGCATAATTAAATCACTTTGCTGTACACCTGAAACTCACACATTTTAAATCAACTAGACTTCAATTTTAAACAAGTCACAATAAAAAATAATCCTCTGTATTTCTTCAAGATCTATCTGATAGTTGCATAGACAAAATAGATATGTTAAAAAGGATATAATAAAAACCATAATCCCCACAACTCTCAGTCCTTTTTTGATTTCATTGCACATGCATTTCTGAGACTCTTCCAGGAATAAGGCACTGTTTTGGGGTTATTCTTGCAGTGGGGAGGGGAAGCTCTGAAGCTGTGCTAACACATAGCTACTAGCCACATGAGCACTTGAAATGTGGTTAGTCTATAATGAAGTATTCTATAAGTGTAAAAAAAATATGCATCACATTTTGAAGACTTGTTGACGCCCTTTAATGGACCAGAACCTGGTCGTCTGGAGTCAACTGATAAGAAAGTAAAGGAGAGAGAAAGAGGCTGATAGTCCTTGGTTTACTCAGAAAGCCAATAAAGCCCCTGGCACAAGGCTTGCTCTGTTCACGGAGGCCTCAGGCGCCCTCTCGGTGGGGTGAAGGCACAGAGCGCCTTCTCGAGAGTGTCTTAGAAGCCTGGGCAGGAAAATGAACTCAGAGAGCCTCTGCGCTCCAGGGGATCAGCCTGAAAAAGAGAGAGAGAGAGAGAAAGCAAGACACGGGGACCAGAGCTCTGATGGAGCAAAGGTGTTTTATTCAACATTGTGTAGGTATTCATACTGTCTTACAAGATAGCTATTTTCAGCAGAGATAAAATCAAAACTTACAAGGAAACATGAGGTCATCCATATGAAAGACAGAGGGTTGTAAATAATCACTTTTACCGTATGGTTCACAAGAAGGAAGCATTCACCGTATAGAAAAACTAATGAAGGAAATGCCTGGATCCCTCAACCCCCGGGAGAGGCTTGCCTCTCCTCTTAATTTCTGAATATTCAGGAATTAATAAGGAACAGAGAATTCCTGACAGATACAAAACAGCACACAGGAAGCCTCCTGTTAAATGCTTCCTAACAAAGACTTAGTACAAAAACAGGTATATTAAGAAGTTTTGTATTAATTGTATATTGCAATGATAGTATTTTGGATATATCATGTGAAATAAAATATCCTATTAAAGTTAATGCCATGTCACTCGTTTCTTCTTGTCTTTTAAAAATATGGCCACTAGAAAAGTTAAAATTAGATTTATGTCTCACTTTATATATCCAGGTAGCAACTACTTGAAGGCTTCAATTGCTTTTCTTACCATAATAGCTTTCATGACAGAGGAAATTGGAAATTAGGCCAGTGATTGAATTTATCTATTCCAGCTACATGCATAACCTCAAGATGAGTTTGGGATCTTGTAGTGTCCATGGTAAAGCTTATTAAAACTAATGCATTTATAATTCAAACACCATAGCCTGCAATTGACTTGTAAGCCATAGTGACATTCTAGCTTACCTTTATTTCAAAGCCAAAGGTTGAGGTTTTTTTTCCCCTAAATGTGCATTTACCCTGATAAATAGCTGTCTCTTTGGAGAAGGGGAAGAGTAAGAGGCACAGTACAAACCTGTCACATTATCAGAGTCTTTTGTCAGGGGTATGCAACCTTCCTTTCATTTAAGGGGTTCAGAGTTTCTGAAATAAATCAGGCTTGGGGATTGAGGAAGGAAGTGGCGTTCTGTATAGTAGCAGCTCAAGTAAGGTCTCTTTCCAGCAGACTTTTTTCTTTCCCCAGGGGCTTGTGATGGTGGTGGTTCATAAATCAAGAAAAACCTTGTGGTTGGCTGTCTTTGTTTCACTTCTGGATCTTCTGTTTAGGTAATTGGATACCATAGTACTTTTTCCAGTTATGATAATTATCCATACCATGTCTCAGAGGGTTAAGTCTGATGCTTGGCCTTGCTTAAGTGTCCTGCCCTTTCCTTATTACCATTGTTGGAAATCAAAGAGATGATTTCAGGACAGCTAGTTCCTCCCATCTGCATTCCTGGCCTGTATGTGCTTTTCAAAGTTTCTAGCCCTTCTAAACTGATGTATTTTTGAATGGTACTGTGATATGAGCACAGATCAGATCAGATCAAATCAGTGGCTCAGTCGTGTCCGACTCTTTGCGACCCTGTAAATCGCAGCATGCCAGGCCTCCCTGTCCATCACCAACTCCCGGAGTTCACTCAGACTCACGTCCATCGAGTCAGTGATGCCATCCAGCCATCTCATCCTCAGTCGTCCCCTTCTCCTCTTGCCCCCAATCCCTCCCAGCATCAGAGTCTTTTCCAATGAGTCAACTCTTCGCATGAGGTGGCCAAAGTACTGGAGTTTCAGCTTTAGCATCATTCCTTCCAAAGAAATCCCAGGGCTGATCTCCTTCAGAATGGACTGGTTGTATCTCCTTGCAGTCCAAGGGACTCTCAAGAGTCTTCTCCAACACCACAGTTCAAAAGCATCAATTCTTCGGCACTCAGCCTTCTTCACAGTGCAACTCTCACATCCATACATGACCACAGGAAAAACCATAGCCTTGACTAGACGAACCTTTGTTGGCAAAGTAATGTCTCTGCTTTTGAATATGCTATCTAGGTTGGTCATAACTTTCCTTCCAAGGAGTAAGCGTCTTTTAATTTCATGGCTGCAGTTACCATCTGCAGTGATATGGGCACAGTGGGCTCCATATATGGGTTCAACATCCAGGGATACAGAGGGCCAACTGTGTACTATGCCATTTTATATAAGAAATTTGAGCATCTGTGGATTTTGGTATCACCAAGGCCTGAGGAGTGGGGATGAGGGTGTCCGGGAACCAGTTCCCTGCAGATCCTGAGGAATCGCTATATTCTTGATCTCTACTGGGAAGAAGACTGAATCACCTATGATAAATCCACTCCTAAATCCCTATCTTCCTACGTCTTTCTATTTGTTCCTCTCTATTAAACCCTGGAATTTCTGACTTCTTGGCTTATTTGATGTGGTCCATCTTTGAGTCAGTTCTCAGTCTGCCAGCTGAGAAAAACAATTAGATTCACTCCAGCTGCTGGAGCTATCTTTTCATCCAACATCTCTGGAAAGAATACCAGATCGAAAAATAGAGTCTAATCTTTATTTATGTCTTTCTTTCCTTAGCCAAGCCCTTAATCTCACATACATTCTCCAAGGTTTTGCTGATAAATTAGGAAAGACTTAAAGTCTTTTTATGTCTTAAACTTATTCCTGGTTCTGGGTCCCTGGGGACATGCTAGGCTATAATTCTCATTATAAGTCTGAAGTCAATCAGAGATGATAAGGATCTGGAGAGAATTGGCTCCCTCTTGCAAAGTAAATATCTATAGCAAGATAACTGTAGGTTCCCAGACAGGAGAGGAGGAGAAAGAGGAGGGGGAGGAGGGAGAAGGGAGGGGAAGGTATTAGGGGAAAGGAGGAACTGAATCTGCTGCCAAGAGAGGCTCAGTGGGGATTTGGGATACTCTGAGTCACATGAATTCCCCCAAGTCAGTTCTTGGCACCCGCTTCTTTCTGGTCAATGCCATAACTTTTGCAATAGACTTGATGAAGCTCTGAATTTAACTAAGGTTTGAATTTAATATGCTTCAGAATCAAACTTTGAATGTTAGGAAGCATCAGGGAATGCAAGCTGGCCATCACATGCCAGAATGTGAAGGAGACCAGACAGGAAGAGAAAGTCAGTAGCACTGAGAGCAGCCAGCCATACAATGGAAGCAACTAGAGAATGATGCCCTGGATTGCTCTGGTAAAGCTGGGGAGTCAGATGAAGTGGCTGTGATCCTGACATGGACTTTTCTTGGCTGTCAGCCTTCTGGGATCTTAGGGGGTCAGACCCTCTAAAGGCAGACTTGCGGGGACTTCCCTGGTGGTTCAATGGTTAAGAATCTGCTTTGCAATGCAGGGGACACAGGTTCAATCCCTGAATGGGGGACTAAGACCCCACGTGCTGTGGGTCTATGGAGCCCAAGCACCACTACGAAAGATACCACGTGACACAGGAAGACCAAATGAAGCCAAAGAAGTAAAATAAAGAGCAAAAAAAAAAGGGGGGGGGGGAGACTGGGTTTTTATGATACAAAAAAGCATTCTCATTGTAGAAAGTTAGCAGCTTATAAGTGATACATTCCCATCTGACCCGTACAAAAGGAAAAAAAGAAAAGCTTCTATCCACACTTGGGTCACAGGGCTGTATAGGGTTTCTGTAAATAAATAAAATTCCTCAATGGGATTAGAGAAGCAACTTCCCTGCTAGCTTCTCTGCCTTCAAGTTCATCCTGTCTACAAGCTCATTCATCTCCAGACAGCAGCCAGGGATATCTTTCAAACACATGAAACAGCTCCCCACTGCCTTCAGAAAAAAGCCCAAGCTCTTTAACCAGGCTCTCAAACCTCTGCACGCTCCACTCTGCTGACGTCTCCAGCGTCATCTCATTGTCCCCATCTCCATGCTTATCCCTATTCTCAACCCTATAGCTTTTCACTGAAAGATGACACACGTTCTTTTTTTCCTTAATTAATTAATTAATTTTGGGGTCTTTGTTGCTGTGTGCAGGCTTTCTCTAGCTGCAAAGAGATGGGGCTACTCTTCATTGTGGTGCATAGGTTTCTCATTGCAGTGACTTCTCTTGCTGTGGATCACAGACTCTATTAGGTCCACGGGTTTCAGTAATTGTGGTGCACTGGCTTAGTTTCCGGTTGACGTGTGGAATCTTCCCCGACCAGGGATCAAACCCATGTTCCCTACAGTGGCAGGCGGATGCTTATCCACTGTACAACCAGGGAAGTCCCTGATACAACTTCTTACAAGACTCTGGAGCTGATGGGGAGAAATGTTCTTCAAAAAGACACAGCCTTCTAATGAGGGTGGTTGCTGTCCAAAGGAAGATCATAATCACAAATTTTCTGCTAGGCTTTTTTATGACTAAAGGATAAATTGTTCCTTTTGTTCAGCTATCCTGGTGGACTTTGGATGGGCAGAGGTGAGTGTGGAGTTAAGTTTGAAATCTATAGTTAATTTGGCCTATGTAAAGACTGGGATGAAGATGGGAAGGGACAAAAAATGATGAAGAGCTCAGAAGGTAAAGAAAGGAGACAGCTAGATTAAAGAGAGAAAAGAGAGAGAGAGTGAGACTACTGCCAGTAAGAAATCCTCGGTGAAAGAACAAAGGGCTTTTCATGTCTAAGGAACAAGTTTAGGTTATTTTTTTGTCACTGTAGCCCCTCCTTCAAGACAAAAACCTCATCAAAGCTTGGAACAGCTTTTACTTCCCCAATTTCTTCTTTCACACTCCTACTGCAAGGTTTTGAGATAACTTAGAATTTTAGCTAAGGCTATTGAAATTTCTCCTAAAGTAGCTCTTATCTGATTAAAAAATTCTTTGTATTCCACATCATGCTAGCAATGTCCATTCAGATTATAACCAATACAAGGTTCATTAATCACCATCTTTTTTTTTTTTTTTTTTTGGTACTCTTTGTCATTTTCCATGCAGAGATTTTTGTTTGGGATTGTTTTCTTTGGAACTTTGTTAACTATTTTCCTCAGAGTACATGGGTGCAGACTTTCTAAGCCACTATGCATTTCCAAAATGCCTTCTTTTTGTCCTTATATAATAATATTTTGACTGGATATAAGATTTTCAGATCATAATCCATTATCCCCCCAATAGCCTATTGATATCATCCTTTTGTCTCTCAAGAGCTTCCAGTATTGTTGATAGTCCAATGACGTCCTCTGTCTCTCTTTTTTTTCCTTAATAATTTGCTCTTTCCAGTTGATCAGAGTTAAATTAATCCTTGAAGCTGAGCACTGGAGTGTGTCATTTCATTAAACACTAAACAATGTTTCATTTCATTGTTAAATCTAAACAATCAAGCCTTCTTGAAAAACAAATATTGTATATTAATGCATATATGTGCAATCTAGAAAAATGGAATTGTTGTGGTTCAGTTGCTAAGTCATGTCTGACTCTTTGTGACCCTATGGACTGTGGCATACCAGGCTTTCCTGTCCTTCATTGTCTCCCAGAGTTTGCTCAAGTTCATGTCCATTAAGTCTGTGATGCCATCCAAGCATCTCATTCTCTCTCGCCTGCTTCTCCTTTTGCCTTCAGCCTTTCCCAGCATCAGGGCCTTTTTCAGTGAGCTGGCTCTTGATATAGATCATCTTATGTGCAAAGCAGAAATAGAGACACAGACATAGAGAACAAACACATGGATATCAAGGGGGAAGAGGTGGTGGGATGAACTGGGAGGTTGGGATTGACATATATACCCTATTGATACTATGTATAAAACAGATAAATAATGAGAACATGCTGCATAGCACAAGGAACTCTACTCAATTCCCGGTAGTGACCTAAACGGGAAGGAAATCCACAAAAGAGGGAATATATGTAAACACATAGCTGATTCATTTTTCTGTACAACAGAAAGTAATACAAAATTGTAAAGCAACTGCTGCTACTGCTGCTGCTAAGACGCTTCAGTTGTGTCCGACTCTGTGCGACCCCATAGACGGCAGCCCACCAGGCTCCCCTGTCCCTGGGATTCTCCTGGCAAGGACACTGGAGTGGGTTGCCATTTCCTTCTCCAAAAAAGCAACTATATGCCAATAAAAATAAATCAATAAATAAAATCAAGTTTTCCTTTAATTTTCTTCTATCTTCTCCTTCTGGAACTCTTATTAGACTACTAAGTCTCCACCTGATTGGTCCTTTATGTCTTGTATCTGTGCATTTTTCTTAGTAGTTAGTATGCTTTACTTTCTTTTGTATTGGGTTATTGGGACAACCCCACCCCCCCCAACACCAAATACTAATTTAGTTTTCATAAGTTATGATTCTCTGTAACATCTACACTGAAGTTCTCAATTTGGCAATCATGCTGTTTAGTTGCATAATTTCATTTTTTTATGCTCTAATTCTATCTTCTTAAAAGTTCTTGTTATGATTCTTCCCTCATTATGTTCTAATTGAATTTTGCTTCTGTGTCACCCATGAATTTTGCCTCTACTTGTCCCCATCTCCTGGCCATTCAGTTTGGACTCTTTCCTAAAAATGACATGTTCCCTTTGTCTGTAATCTCTCTCGCTTGATAATTTGGCAACTCAGCAGTTGGAATCTCTCAAGCAGAGTGGATTGATTGCCACTGTAACATGGGCCAGCAGTACTGGGACAGGAAGTCGGAAGTCTTCAGTTGAGTAGGTTGTGGCTTGGGGTGAGATCATTGTTCTCACACACAAAAAGCTAGACCTGCTTTCTAGTCCTTGGTCTCAGTTTTCCCCAGAGGTGATCACAGCAGGGAAGAGAAGGTAAGGCAGACAGATCTGGATCCTTACCCCTAGATGTTAAATAAGGAACTTTTAGCTCTTTCTGATAGTTCTGGGCTTCCCTGATAGCTCTGTTGGTAAAGAAGCCGCCTGCAATGCAGGAGATCTGGGTTCGATCCCTTGGTTGGGAAAATCTTCTGGAGAAAGGAAAGGCTACCCACTCCAGTACTCTGGCCTGGAGAATTCCATGGACTGTTTAAGTCCATAGGGTTGCAAAGAATTGGGACACGACTGAGCGGCTTTCACTTTCACTTTCTTTCTAGCTTTCTCTGGAGGCTTCCCTGGTAGCTCAGCTGGTAAAGAATCTGCCTGAAATGCAGGAGACCCCAGTTCAATTCCGGGGTCAAGAAGATCCCCTGGAGAAGGGATGGGCTATCCACTTCAGAATTCTTGGGCTTCCTTGGTGGCTCAGACTGTAAAGAATCTGCCTGCAATGTGAGAGACCTAGGTTCAATCCCTGGGTTGGGAAGATTCCCCCAGGAGGAGGACATGGCAACCCACTCCAGTGTTCTTGCCTGGAGAATCCCATGGACAGAGAAGCCTGGTGGGCCACAGTCCATTTAGCAACTGAACAGCAACAATGGAGCTCCCATGCCCTCTCAGAGCCTACTGTTCTCCCCAGATCTCCACGTGCTCATCAACTAGGAAGGCCTTTGAGCTCTGTCCTTTTGACTTTTTATGGAGGCTTCAATAAAAAGACACTATTGATTACATCATCATCTATTGGTAACTGATTCAACTTCCAGCCTCTCTCCCTTTCCCCAGGTCATGGGGGTGGGCCTACAGGTGACAGCTCTCTCATCACAGGTTCTCCTGACAACCAGCCCCCAATTTAGAGGTGGTCCAAAAGTCACCTCATTCATATAACAAGACACTTTCATGACTCTCATCACTTAAGGAATGCTTTAGGAGCTCTGTGCCAGGGATGGGGATGAAGACTGAATATATGGTTTTCATTATCATATTCTTATTATAAATCACAATATCATGGCCACTTCACCTAGAGATCATTTGTCCTAATGATGTCCTAAGAGTGGAGTCTCAACCCTCCTGCGCCCAAGGCCACCACCTCGCTCCAATGTCCTTGACATCCTTAAAGCACATCCCTTGGTGATAGACCTCCACTGAAATGCTCCTCAAAATGTACTGGGAGGTGCCTGCATCAGAATCTCAGGAGACCTTATTGAGGCTGAGCATTCTCAACGTGTGGTTGGCATTTAAAATAAGTCTTACTCATATGACAGTTTGGGAACCATAGAAGCTATAAAGCCTTGCAGAAGAAAGCTCCTAGTTCTAGAAAGATCTCAGTTTCCCACACCCACTCCCACCCCATCCCCCCCAACCCCCGCCACACACACTGCTCTCAGTGCCCCAAGTCATAGAACACCTGGGAAACTGCCTTCGAATTACACAAAATCAGTTGTCTTTTTAAAGAATGATAGCTGGGAACATTCCAGTCAGATAAAATTCCTTGAGTGCTGCCCATCTCGGGGTGCATCTCATTTCACAGAGCATGTGCAACGCCCTACCATAAAAACCAGGTTCTCTCAGCTTTGTGGCTTCATGGATTATTCTCGCAAGAATGTAGGCTTATGTCCTGAGCTCTTGTAGCTGCTTGCCATGCTTTGCAGCTCAGTCCATTGGTATTAACATTCTGGACAGCACTATATAGGCTTACAATAGCACTGTTTATAATAATTCTAGTTAATCTGATAGATGTTTCTCCTTGAACACCAGAATATTGACTCTGAACCATCAAGTGCTGAGGGCGTATTGTATAGAGAAGATCATGCTACCCGCCTCCATTCGATTCGGAACCATTCTTTTCCTCAAGCCTTGAAGGAAAGAAGAGCTACTTTGTGGACTTGAGTAACCAAGTTTTCATTCTCACTTAGTGACCACAGTCTGGCGCTGGAGATCCTTATCATAGTAACACAATGCTTTTACTGAGAATGTGGCTTTGCATATGCATTATCTCTAATTTTCAGATCCATCTGAAAAGGAAGTAACACTGGTTTCCACTGGAGGCACAGAGAGGTACACGGAGCAAGTGGTGATGCTGGCAAGAGAACCCAAGAAGGCTGGCTCCACTGTCTGCATTCCTAGCTATTGAGTGATTAGCTATAGGCATAAGAGTCATGATCAAGACTTGCTTACCTGGATTTGTTCATTAATTCCTTCAATACCATGGACTTTGTGTCAGGTCCTAACCTAGGTTCTTAGGACAAAAGTTGGGTACTACTGACTCTCTCTGCCCATGACATTTCCAATCTAAGGATGAACACAAACAGCTAAACAGGCAATTAAAATAATGAATGTTAAGTGAGGGGTGAAGTTATAAAGCTACAGACATGGGGGCACATAACCCATAGTTACATAAATCTTGGAGGAGTTGGCTTCTGAGTAGAGTCCCAGGGTCAAGGTAGGGGTTAGTTAGAGGAATTGGGGGACCCAATTAGAGGAAGCAAAGCAGAATGAAGGCTCAGAGGAGGAAAGGGCACATGTCAGGGGAGCTGCAAGAAGTTTACTACCAGGAGAGTTTCTCTGAGTGGGTTAGGGCAAGTGGCAGGGGACGAGGTTGGAGGGGTTGCTGTTGTTTAGTCACTCAGTTGTATCCAGCTCTTTTGTGACCCCATGAACTATGGCCCACCAGGCTCCTCTGTCCATGGGATTTCCTGGGCAAGAATACTGGAGTAGGTTGTCATTTCCTCCTCCAAGGGATCTTCCCAACCCAGGGATCAAACCCAAGTCTCCTGCATTGTAGGAGAATTACTTATCAGTGAGACACAGGGGAAGCCCCTGGAGGGGTTGGCAGGGGCTTAAATGGCCTCTGAATGAGAAAAGCTGGGCTTTAACCCAAAGGTAACATGAAGCCATTCAAGTATTATAAGGGTAAGAGGGTCAACTTTTCTGTATATTAAGAGGATACTGGCGCCACAGGAAGGGCGGCCTCACATGTCACTCACCTCTCAGATCCCAGAGGCCCAAGTTCAATCAGCACAGGGGCTGCAAAGTTCCTGGACAGCAGCAAATTTGACCAGAGTTTGTAAAGAATTATGAAAATGCTATGCGCATCTCTATGATGTAAACCACTAAAACTGACTTTTTAAAATAATGTACAAAATATGAACTGACTATTATCAATGAAATAAACTCAAAATGCACTCAAGTGCCACATTCCTGAAGTTTTATGGGTAAATTGTTTTAAGCTTTCAAGCAACAGATAATTCCTAGCTAAATAAAAATTCTTTTCTGGAGCATAGGCTTTGTTTCCCCATCACTTCATGGAAATAGATGGGGAAACAATGGAAACAGTGACAGACTATTTTCTTGGGCTCCAAAATCACTGCAGATGGTGACTGAAGCCATGAAATTAAGACGATTGCTCCTTGGAAGAAAGCTATGACCAACCTAGACAGTGTATTAAAAAGCAGAGACATTATTTTGCTGACAAAAGCCCATCTAGTCAAAGCTATGGTTTTTCCAGTTGTCATGTATGCATGTGAGAGTTGGACCATAAAGAAAGCTAAGTGTGAAGAATTGATGATTTTGAACTGTGGTGTTGGAGAAGACTCTTGAGAGCCCCTTGGACTGCAAGGAGATCAAACCAATCAATCCTAAAGGAAATCAATCCTGAATATTCATTGGAATGACTGATGTTGAAGCTGAAGCTCCAATACTTTGGCCACCTGATGTTAAAGCAGACTCATTAGAAAAGACCCTGATGCTGGGAAAGATTGAAGGCAGGAGGAGAAGGGGATGACAGAGAATGAGATGGTTGGATGGCATCACTGACTCAATGGACATGAGTTTGAGTAAGCTCCAGGAGATAGTGAAGGACAGGGAAGCTTGGTGTGCTGCAGTTCAAGGGATCACAAAGAGTCAGATACGACTGAGGGACTGAATGACTGAACAACAAATTGACTTTGTAGTCAGCATAACCTCACTCTATAGCCTTGATAATATTTCATAAAATGTGCGTGTATGCTCAGTCACTCAGTCTTGTCGGACTCTTTGAGACCCCATGCACTGTAGCCCACCAGGCTCCTCTGTTCATGGGATTTCCCCAGCAAGAATACTGGGAATACAAGAATACAAGCAAGAATACATTTCCTCCTCCAGGGAATCTTCCTGATGCAGGGATCAAACCCATATCTCCTATGTCTCCTGCATTGGCAGGCAGATCCTTTGCCACCGTGCCACTTAGGAAGCCCATTTCATAAAATACCAGCAAATAAAGTTCAGAAATGTATTGAAAAACCAGTATGCCAAAGCTCTAAGTAAACTTTATTTTAGAAATGTGAATATATGTAGACTCTGAAAATAATGTTACTTCAGAGTCAAAAATGGTTTTCTTTTAAAAGAAGAAGAGAAATAGCATTTGGGAAAAATCAAACTTTGATCTGGACACCTGGAGAAGGCAATGGCAACCCACTCCAGTACTCTTTCCTGGAAAATCCCATGGGCAGAGGAGCCTGGTGGGCTGCAGTCCATGGGGTTGCTAAGAGTAGGACACGACTGAGCGATTTCACTTTCACTTTTCACTTTCATTCATTGGAGAAGGAAATGGCAACCCACTCCAGTACTCTTGCCTGGAGAATCCCAGTGACGGGGGAGCCTGGTGGGCTGCTGTCTATGGGGTTGCACAGAGTCAGACACGACTGAAGCGACTTAGCAGCAGCAGCAGCAGTGTCTGACAAATGGATAAACAAAATTTAGTATAGCCATACCATGGAATAGTATTCAGCCTCCAAGAGGAATGAGGTACTGATACATGCCACAGCACAACCTTGGAAACATTATGCTACATAAAACAAGTTAGAAACAAAAGGCTACATAGTATACGATTCCATCTGTGTGAAATCTCCAGGGTCAGCAAATTTGTGGGGATAGTAAGTAAGTAGATCAGTAGCTGCCAGGGCCCTGGCTGGAGGATGATAGAAAAGAGGAGTGATTAGTTACACATATGCTAATCAATTATTTCCATGCCTACCCCATCTTGCCTTGGGGAAATATCCTAAAGGCAAGATTTTAACAGTGTGTTCTGGTTGGCCTTGCAAATTCTTTTATATGGTTTAAGAGGTTAAAAAAAAAAAAAAGAGGTGTGCAATAAACAATAAGAAAGCCTTAAGACTCTCATGTAAATAAGACTAAGAAATGGAAGAGGGGCTTCCCTGGTGGCTCAGTGGTAAAGAATCCATATGCTAATGCAGGAGACATGAGTTCAATCCCTGGTCTGGGAAGATCCTACATATTGTGAAGCAACTAAGCTTGTGCACCACAATTATTGATCCTGTGCTCTAGTGCCCAGGAGCCGCAATTACTGAAGCCCAAGTGTCCCAGAGCCTGTACTCCACAACAAGAAAAACAACCACAACGAGAAGCCCTCACACCACAACTACAGGACAGCCCGTGCAGCAACAAAGACCCACACAGCCCAAAACAATAGAAATGGAAGAAACTTCAGTGGCTAAAAATCATACATACAAAAATACTCAACCTCAGTCAGTCATTTAAAAAATCTACAAGCAATGAGAATATTGCTTATACAAAATCTACAATATTTTCATCTGTCAAATTTAAAACAATTTACAAAAAGGCAATTCTGAGTTCTAGCCACCATGCCAAGTAATGAGCAGTTACAAACCTCCTCTCTTGAAACATTTCAGCAATATGTGTCAGAAAGAAACTGGAAAGAAATTATGCATTAACATTTTATTTTTATTTTTTATTTAAAAAATTGAGATATAATTCCCATACCATAAAGTTTGCCTTTTAAAGTGTGCCATTCAGAGATGTTGTGTGTGTGTGTGTGTGTTTTTAAGTATAGTCACAATGTTGTACGACTGATCACCACTATCTAATTGCAAAATATTTCCATCATTTCAAAAAGAAACCCTGTATCTGCTGGAGTCACTCCTCTTTCCTACCATCCTCCCGCCCCTGGCAGCTACTGATCTACTTCCTGTCCCCACAGATTTGCTGACACTGGACATTTTATACAGATGGAGTCATATACAATGTAGCCTTTTGTATCTAACTTGTTTTATGTAGCATAATGTTTCCAAGGTTGTGTTGTGGCATGTATCAGTACTTATTCCTTTTTGGGACTGAATACTATTCCATGGTATGGATATACTAAATTTTGTTTATCCATTTGTCAGGTGATGGACATTTGGGTTGTTGTCCACTTTTTGGTTATTATGAACAATGTTGCTATGAATATTCATGTTCAAGTTTTTTGTGGGCACATAGACTCCTTGTTTTCAATTCCCTTGGGTGTATATCTAGGAGAGCTTTTATTTACCTATGCATCCAAGTTCTTCTATAGTAAATGTGTACTATTTTTATAATTTGAAATGCAATACGTTACCTTAAAAAAACTAAAAACACAAGAACCAATAGGCTTATGGGGTAGTGGTGACGTGGTCACCTCTGATTCCTTCCAATAATCACTGGCTTCTCAAATTTAAAACCAAATAAAAACAAAAGAAGAAAACAGAACTCGACAATTCCAGAAGAGTGAAACAAAATTTTAGTGTTTTACTCACATGCAGAGAAATCCTTTTGTCAAGCAGAAGGTGGGGGGGGGGGGGGTGGGCAGGAAGGAAACAGCAAATACACTGCCAACACAAGCAGGTGAAAAGATGCTAAGTGATATTTGAACTAGCATTAAGGAGTTTCTCCTCCATTACCAATGAGAACCATTTGTGAAAGTACTGGAGGGAAGGGAAGGTGAGAGAGAAATGGACACAAAAATGACTAGAAGGACATGCCAAGTTCAGGCCATTAAAACGCTGGAAATAACTCAAGGACACAAAACTAAATGCCTGACCAAACATAACAGACAATAATGTGAGCACACAGCGCTCTGGAGAGGTCGTGGACTGAAAGCGAGTTGAGGGTTAAAGGGCAGAGGATCCTAAAGAGAAAATGAAGTTGGAGGGAGAGAGAGGAACTTTCAGACCACAGAAACAGCATGAGAAAAAGGAAGTACTGGCTCAATTTGAAGAACAGGGGGTGGAGTTGGAGTGGTGGCAGAGAAGGTGGGATGAAGTGAAAAAAGGAAGGACTCTTGAGTGATGCTGAGGAACATGGGGTCAGAAAGAGAAGCCAAAGTCAGTGAGAGGTTAAGCTCTAGGTTAATATAGAAACAGAGCAGGGAGTAAAACAAGGAGAAAAATAAAAAGCAAAATAAGAGCAAAATTAAAAGGTGCAGACTATGGGCAGATGGGCAGGGCTGGGAAGTCAAAAATGTTTGTTGAATGCTGATCATGGTATAGACAGTATCTGTACCGTCTCAAATTAAGTGAACCATCTCAAATAGTCACCGGGCTGGAAGACTGGAAGGGATGCTTCATTGCCTGTGTAAGGAATTCAAGTCAGAATTCTTTTTGGCCTAGGATTACTGGGACCTTGGATGAAAAATGCATCACTGTTGCAATTTCCAAGTATCTGTAGTCGAAACTTTCATTAATTCCTGGCACGCTCCTTAAGTCCTAATAATCTGATTTTGGTTCTTTTCACTCTTCTGAATGTGAGAAGCAGCCAGCCACTCATTTTTTGGGGGGTTTTGGCCCTGCTGTGCAGCTTGTGGAACCTTAGTTCCCCAACCCAACCACAGATTGAGCCCGGTCCCACAACAATGAAAGCAGAGTTCTAAACACTGGACAGCTAGAGAATTCCCAGAGCAGCCATTCTTAAAACTTTTTTTTGGCACAAGAGTCAGATGGTTACTCTCAGGGTCAGGAGCCATTTATAGCTCTATCAGAACACCTCTCCCTTTTCTCTTCCCCTGAAGAAAATACAATGTAAACCAAGACAGACCATCCATAAAGAAGCTAAATTCTCATGTTGTTGTTCAGTCGCTCAGTCATGTCTGCCTCTTTTCGACCCTGTGGACTGCAGCACACCAGGCTCCTCTGTCCTTCATTATCTCCTGGAGTTTGCTCAAACTCATGTCCACTGAGTTGGTGATGCCATCCAACCATTTCATCCTGTCACCCCCTTCTCCTGCTGCCTTCAATCTTTCCCAGCATCAGGGGTAATGAGTTGGCTCTTCACATCAGGTGGCCAATGTATTGGAGCTTCAGCGTCAGTCCTTCCAGTGAATATTCAGGGTTGATTTCCTTTAGGATTGACTGCTTTGATCTCCTTGTTGTTCTCACACGCTGACACTGCAGGAAGTACGTCTGCTCCTGAACTCACCAGCCTTCATTCCTTTTTGTCCACGACCTCACTATTTTCTTCTTGAAATCTAAGGCACCTGTGATATTCCTTGCACTACTTTTCTTCTTTGAAAGGAGAGAGGAACTAGCCATCACTGTATGTGTATATATACATATATACACATATATACATATATGTATATATATGGAGAAGGCAATGGCACCCCACTCCAGTACTCTTGCCTGGAAAATCCCATGGATGGAGGAGCCTGGTAGGCTGCAGTCCATGGGGTCGCTAAGAGTTGGACACGACTGAGCGACTTCACTTTCACTTTTCACTTTCATGCATTGGAGAAGGAATGGCAACCCACTCCAGTGTTCTTGCCTGGAGAATCCCAGGGATGGGGGAGCCTGGTGGGCTGTCGTCTATGGGGTTGCAGAGTCAGACATGACTGAAGTGACTTAGCAGTATATATATATATATTATTACCTCCCCATTTCACATCGTTAACAAACATAGGGTCAGAAAGATAACTGCCTCAAACTCCATAGCTACCAAAAGGCTGTCTGCCACATTGGCAACCTCTTTACCTGGGTGCTTTTCTCCCACTGAATGTCTAAATAGGTGACCAGGATCCTGTCCTTAGTTCTTGTTCGTTGACACTGTCTTTGGTTATTGTTTTCAGTGGTTCTCAGCTATCATCTCTATGGAAATGACCCCAAGTCTCCACTTCCAAACTCACTCCTTGCCATGCTTTGCAACCCCCTGGAATGTAGCCTGCCAGGCTCCTGTGTCCATGCAAATTTTCCCAGTAAGAATACTGGAGTGGGTTGCCATTTCCTACTCTAGGAGATCTTCCCGACCCAGGATCGACCCCGTGTCCCTTGCCCTGGCAAGCGGATTCTTTACCACTGTGCCACCTGGGAAGCCTCCACGCTCCACAGCAGCCCATCAATGGTCTGTGGAATTCTCTAACCTCCTGCCTGTGTTCCTTCCACTGGCCTGGTATTGGTCAGGTGTTGGAATATGACACAAGTCCCAGGGTTGATGCCAAGGGTAAGGAAACAGCAAAAACAAGGTCAAAATGGGAGCTGTGGAGGCAGCAGGGGAGGGCATTAACAGATACTTTCAGTCCTGGTATAAAGAAATGATTCCCTTATATTGTTTCATTACAAGTCCATGGTGTTAGCACAGCTGTCTTCATGACTAATAGACCAAACAACAAAGCACATGGAGCCACCCAGAGTCTCTGCCAATCTCTCCCGGGACAGGGCAGGGGTTGTGCAAAGTGTTTAGCACATTCTGGTTCTTAGGCAACTAGCTGCTTAAGAAACAAAGTTATATACGGGCTTCCCAGGTGGCACTAGTGGTAGAGAACCCACCTGCCAATGCAGTAGACATAAGAGACATGGGTTCCATCCCTGGGTCAGGAAGATCCCCTGGAGGACAGCATGGCAACGCATGGGATGCCTGGAGAATCCCATGGACAGAGGAGCCTGGCGGGCTACAGTTCATAGGGTCACAAAGAGTTGGACACGACTGAAGCAATTTAGCACACAGTTACATATTTTTATTTGTTTAAAAAAAATGTGGAGCTAGTGATTCTAAGCTATCTCACAGAGGTTCGTATTTTTAAGACAAATTACTCAAATGCAGTCCCTGCAGTTCTGCACAGATAATTGCCCACCATTTTGTAATGCTGGTCTCCCTTCCAACCAAAAGAAGTTTAGTCATAAACTATAACTTGAAAAGAATAAATAATCCAAACATTATACTCTAATAAACATGAGAGGGAAATGTCTAAACTATTTTCATGTACATGAACATAGTTCTGTAGTATGTAGTAATCTCATCTATCAAATGATACATGTAAAGCATTTAAACTAGCTTTATAATTATATTGTTTGGCAGGTTTGAGTTTGGTTCTCTAGAACAACTTAAGAGTTGCAATATGGATGGTTATTGAAATTAACAGATTTTTTTTTTTTTTTAATTTAAGGTTTATACAATGAGTTTTAAAGCTCTGTAGGCAGAACTTTAAACAACAGGATCTAGTAAAGGGACCTGAAAGACGCAGGTGGGGGCCACTCCCAGATCTGCCAACAACTGTATATCTAACCCCCTGTGATCATAGCTTTCATAGTGGACGTCTCAGCTTTTTACTCTAAAATAAGGGCAAGGGCTCTTCAAAGTTTGCCTAGCTATAAAAACTCTAAGACCTACACACAAATTTTGTTGATCATTTCTGAAACATTAGAAGTCTACTTTACAGACCAAGAGGAATGAGCTTGTTGACTGGGTCAAGGTGTTAGGTGTGGGGCCTCTGGCAGGTCACAGCCAAACCCCTTCTACAGTCTTTCTCCCTTGGGATTGGCTCTCCAGTTAAAAGCATTCTTCTCTGAGGGCTGGTGGTAAAACAGGCCTGGGGATGCCTCCAAGCTCGGGAGGAGCCTGGTCATGGATAGTGTGCGGGGTGGCACGTAGTCTATTTCTCTCTGAGGTCTCCAGCAGCAAAGCCACTCCATTCATTTGCCTGGATCTACCTCTCCTAGCCATTGGGTGGTAAGATCTCAAAGGCTGAGATCAGGTTGTAAGTGCAGGTGAGAAGAGACTCAAGGACCACCGAGTATTTTCTAAATGTTTTAATGGGCCAGGAATTCTCAAATCTGCCTGCAAAGAGCAAAGAGCAGTGCTCAGGCTTCACCCAGAATAATTAAACCAGACTTCAGAGGCAGGGCCCAGGCATCTGTAGTCTTTAAAAAAGATTCTTCAGGTGATTTTAACATTAGGCCAATACAGAAACCCTGACTGCCTGATAGCTCAGTTGGTAAAGAATCCACCTGCAATGCAGGAGATCCCAGTTCAATTCCTGGGTCGGGAAGATCCCCTGGAGAAGGGAAAGGCTACCCACTCCGGTATTCTGGCCTGGAGATTTCCATGGACTGTACAGTCCATGGGGTCACAAAGAGTTGGACACTTCTGAGCAACTTTCACTCTCTCTCATCTCATCTGTAGCACAGGTAAATTTTCTTTGAAAAATTCTGCTGTGAATGGTAGAACATGTTATTTATAAAAATATAAAAGACACGAGTCAAAAATACATTATTGCTAATGTTTTGATTGTATTCAAATTTTTTATTTTTTGAAAAACTTAAGACAGTGATTTTAAATAATAAACATAGTATATTATAGACACTTTTTTTTTAGACAGTTCATTAAATTTGGACTCCTACAGTTCTGCTATGATGCTTTCTTCAACATGTATATAATTTCTTATCATTTTATCATCACTTCAAACTTGCTAATAAACAAACAATCGCTCTGTCTGCTTAACTGAAACTTCATTGGAAGGAAATACTCCACTATCACATAAAAAACACATATACAGAACAGTCATTTTTTTAATATTTACAAACACAAGAAGTTTGTCCAGCCATTTTGGTTTTGCTGTTACACTGCCCATACTGAGATCAGCGAAAAACTAAGGAATAAGCAAGATTTCATTTCAGCAGTGCAAAAGATGGCATCAACCAAACTTCATTAAACAAAACCAACAAATCACAAACATGGTCAGCAAAATTCAGCTTGTATGACAATGACTTAAATAAACAGAGTGGGTCACAACTAGACTGGTTTGCACTGTGCAACTTTCCTCAGGGAACAATACTACCCCCCATTTCACAGAGAAAGGAATATGCATCAAAGCCTTTGTTCATGAAGAAAATGCCCTTCAAACAAATTCATCATAAGGCAAAAAAAAAAAAAAAAGAATGAAGCAGTTTGGCCCAGAGAAAGCTTGCATATAATGTGTACACACAGTATATACAGGTTTATCGATACACTGCAATTTAAACCATGTATATACGCATTACACAATTAAATGAAACTGGCTCAGTGAAGTGAAAAAGTATTCATATAAATATGTAGTTATTGCTAATAAGTGACACATTATGCTTTGACATGGAAACTGCAGGAAAAAAAGAGTTTGAAGCTGCCATATTGCCAGTGTCAGCCCCGTAGCAGGCATTCATACGGACAACATGCCATCCGTTCCTGAAGAAAAAGCAAAAAAATTCCACTACAATAAAAAAAAGAGAGAAAGGCTTATGCACTGTCCCTTACATTTTTGCTTTTTTTTTTTTAAACAAAACAAAACAAAAACAAGTCCAGTTCACCACAAGTTAAGCACGACCTGACAGCGAGTTTAGCGGCATGAAGGGGAGAAAGCAGCGAGACAGAGCATGCGTTTACAACTGGAACTGTTCTAGTCTATTTGTCATACAGACTGGAATACAAAAATCCAATTTAAATAAGACTAGACTAACAGGAATTAAAAAAAAAAAACACACACACACAGTAGACTTAGTTTGATACTGATTAATTTTAAGAGTAAAACTCATTCTGTCCCCTCTTAATACTCTACTGCAATTTATTTCTTGATGGCTAGAATATTTACTTAAAAAAGATATTAAATACCTGTATCATGAAATTACATTCTTTTTAACAATAAGACAGACTGTGTAAGAAAATAGCTCATGTGTGAAATGTGTCTGAAATGCATTTTTCCTCACAACTATCAAAACACCCACTCACGCTAAAACAAACCCCCCTCCCCCCACCCCCTGACACAAAGTTAAGGAAAGACGGGGTGGGTCAGGCGAGGAGCAGGGAAGGAAAGGGTCACCAGCACAGTGATTAACAATGGTTCAAGACAGAACCAACAAGAGTTGGTCAAAAAGATGCCTTCGAGACATGGCTACAATTAAAAACCAAACTCAACCACTTTTGGTTCATTGCGGTGAGACCGAAAAAATATTTCTCACAGATTCAATATAAATACTAGACTCCAGCTCTCTTGTTATTATTACTTTTAAAGTTTTTTTCCGTTTGTTTTTGCAAGGCCTAGCTATTGTATTACAATTTATATTTGCTCTGCAACGACTACAAGAGGTAGGCATGAAGCATGAAAAAGTTTCTCAGTTAGTACCTCGTTGTGGGCGCTTCACTGTGTAATACCTTTCACTTTAGACATGAAGAGGGATTACACCTTTTCGTCTCTTCTAACCACCCCAACAAAGCTGCTGCCATCTCACACGTGTTCTAAAGGAGTGTACTCACCAGGAAGAAACTTTCTCTACTGAAGGATACTGTCATAGTGTTTGTTGCAGAACATTCATTTATATATAGATTTATTTATATACTTTTAAAAAATAAATGACAACAACAAAAACTGAAGCCAGGTTCCTAGAACCAATTCTCTTGATTCTCTACTTCCACAAAATAAAATATAACCATTTGGCCAAGACTACAGATGTGTTGTTTTTTTTTTTTCTTCCTTTTTTTTTTCTTTTCACAGATGCAAGCGCCATGCAAAAATAAATTAAAGAACAGATACCAAAACATACATGTGATAAAACTACTGAAGGTAGATTTTTTAAAAGTATTTATATAAAGATAATTTATAATACTTCTCTTTTTTCCTTTATGTACAGTCACAAAGCTGTAGTTATACATCTAGAATTTCCTCAGCTGTGCCTCCACAGCGCAGTCTGTAGCGACCAGTTCTCCAGCTTATCGTTGGGTCCCATAATGCCGACAAAAAAATGTATATTGTCATGGATTCACGGATGAACCAGGCTACTGCATAATCAAGCTTTGAAAAACACAGTGTGCCGCCCTGGGAAGTAGAAATGTAAATAATTCACTGCCTGATTACAGACCCGGTTAACAAGTGAGGTACTTCCATTTAACTCTATTGAATACATCACATAAAATCAAGTTTGGGGCTTCCCTGGTGGCTCAGTGGTAAAGAATCTGCCTGCCAATGCAGGAGACGTGGGTTCGATTCCTGATTCCGGGAAGATCCCACATGCTGTGGAGCGATTAAGCCCGTGTGCTACAGCTACTGAGTCTGTGCTCTAGAGCCCGGGAACCACAATTGCTGAAGCCTGTATACCCTGAAACCCGTGTTCCACAGCAAGAGATGGTACTGCAATGAGAAACCCACACACCACAACTAGAGAACAGCTCCTGCTTGCCACAACTACAGAAAACCCCACGCAGCAAGACCCAGCACAGCCAAATAGAAAATAAATAAATAAAAACTATCTAAAAAACACCAATTTGTTTCTTTAGATAATGTAACAGTCATGTTATAGTGGTTAAGAAAAATGTTCATTAGGAATAGGAGCAGTATTAAAATAAACTGGTATCCTAACATATTTTAAGTTTGAAGACTTGTCAATTTGCTTTAACATCATTTTTTTTGGAGTCTTAATAAAAGTGACTGTATAACCAGCTGAAAGTTGAAAATCAAGTTCCATTTTGTGTCCACATTCCACTAAGGAAACCAATGCTTAATTTGATTTTAATCTTTACTGGGGGGCTAAAAAATGGCTCAGACATATTTTCAACTTTTTCTAAATCAAAACTATTTTAGTTCCACCAAATGACCTCCAACCTTTGCACACCTATCCACATACCTGGACACCCCTGAGTTGAATGTAGTCAAATATAAACCATGCCAGGCAATGACACATGAAAAATACCATAATATCCCATCTGAATACATGGTGGGCTGCCCATCCAATAATTAAACTGGCAACAAAGCATTCTGAAATTGGCTCGCAAATTATTGTAGCAGGAAGCATGTTAATTCGCAATTTGGTCCACCTTGGGGGGAAAAAAAAAAAAGGATTTTCTTTAAACAACAGCCTGATTACAAGACTAATCAATTTTTCTCAAAATGATCAACATTATATCCCATTAAAGGCCTTTTACATAAGCTTTACAGAGTATTTAATGAATCTCTTTTCTATTTTTATTTAGTGTTTCAAAGAAAAATGTCTATACATTTATTTGCATGGCCTATATTCTGATGAGTAAAGATCATAAAATTTCAGGGGTAAAAAAGTTAGAAAATAGAGGTCAGCATAAAAAACCCCAAAGTCTCAACATCTGTTTTTTGAAAGCTTACAATGGAAAGAAAATATACTGAGACATTAACTTTATTTTAATGAAGAAGTTAACTTCTCTTTTCTGGAAGAAAACAAAACCTGACTTTTTGTTGTTTTTTTTTTTTTTTTTTAAACCAAGTTAAGACCATGTAAAAATATACTCCCCATTCCCTTTTTCTTTTAATAAAGTATAAAAAGAAGAAACCCAGCTGACTTACCTGATCATTCTGGACTGAAATTGAGAAATTGAATATGAGCCAGAGTTTTGCATTGCAACTTGAGTGGACATTGCAAACCTCCAACCTCTGAAAATTAAGACAGTTATAAAATGAACTATGATCATGAACACATACGTGCAAGGATGACAGGTTATGTATTCATTACTGTAAAGAGTAAGCAGCTTTATTTACAGTAGCCAAGATATGGAAGCAACCTGTCAATCAACAGATGAATGGATAAAGAAGATGTAGTCCATACATACAATGGAATATTGCTTAGCCATGAAAAAGAATGAAATCCTGTCATTTACAACAATGTGGATGGACATAGAGGGTATTATGCTTAGTGAAATAAGTGAGACATAGAAAGATAAATATTCTGTTATCACTTATATGTGGAATTTAAAAAATAAATGAGTGGCTAAATAAAAAAGAGACTCACAGAGTTAGAGAACTACTGGTTACCAGTGGGGAGAGGGAAGGAGGGAGGGGCAAGATAGAGGAAAAGGATGAAGATATACAGACTACAATGTATAAAATAAATAGGCAACAAGGGTATATTGAATAGAACAGGGCAATACAGTCATAATTTTGCTATAACTTTAAATGGAGTATAATATATAAAAATACTGAATCACTATGTTGTACACCTAAAACTTTAAAATACTGTAAATCAGCTATTTTTTTTTTTTTTTAATTTTAAAGTAAGCAACTGCGAGTGTTTAGGGTGAGCCTCGTCCCAGGATGGCACCCTACATAGGGTGTATCATACTTAAACACATTTCAGTCATTACAGAAGCCCATGACAGTACCACCTAAGAACTAGAAGGAACTACAACCCCTCAGTTCAGTTTGATAAACTTAAAATACAGACATTCTGAAAGTACTAAATGGAGTGGGGCCTGTATTTAACAGTCTCTGAACACTATTAACCAAAAAAGGAGTAGTGGGGGATATGTATGTGAATATTTAAGAAGAAATATAAACCAAAAGTGGCATTCCATATCTCATGAGAAACAATACGAAACCATGGACCATACTAACACCACCAGAAGATAAGTTTGAAAACATACTTCAACTTTTAAGATCACACCTTCAGTAAATTATCACAGAAGGAAACAACTTCCTTTAAAAAAGCAAATGAGTGTCATTTTGTGGTAGAAAAGTGTGATTAAGCCAATCGTGAATCATTAGGTAGCTTCTTAGCAAAGTATCAAATAATCTACTGAGAAATTTCAAAATTTGAAATCTCATTCTTTAAATTTTCACCTATTGGCTTTATGACTGAACTGATACTTTTAATTCTTCTAAAACACATAAACATTTACATTCATAATAATGAAAATTTACAGTCACAGAGAAGCTTCAATTTAACCACTTCAAATCACATAAATTTTTTAAGAGTTTAAATGTATTCATTTTTTAAATTGAAGTACAGTTAATTTACAATTGTAGTTTTCAAGTGTACAGCAAAGTGATTTAGTATTTACTGGGTTGGTGTTCCCATAAAATCTTACTATATATATGTGTGCTATACAGTAGGTCCTTGTTTACTTGTTTTATAAATGATGGTGGTGGTTTAGTCACCAGGTCTTGTTCGATTCTTGTGGTTCCATTGACTGTAGCCCACCAGTGTTCTCTGTCCTTGGGATTTCCCAGGCAAGAATATAGGAATGGGTTGCCACTTCCTTCTCCAGTGGATCTTTCCTACCCGGGATCATACCTGCATTGCAGGCAGATTCTTTACCACTGAGCCACCAGGAAGTCCCTTATTTTACATACAGTAGTGTGTATATGTTAACCCCCAAACTCCTAATTTATCTCCTCCTCCTGTCCTCCACTATCCCCTTTGGTAAACATTAAGTTTGTTTTCTATGTCTGTGAGTTTGATATTTGTCTTTCTCTGTCTGACTTACTTCACTCAATATGATAACCTTTAGGTCCATCCATGTTGCTGCAAAAGACAGTATTTCATTCTTTTTTATGACTGAGTAATATTCCATTACATTCAGATCACATCTTCATCCATTCGTCTGTCGATAGGCCTGTGAGTTGCTTCCATGTCTTGACTATTGCAAATAGTGCTGCTATGAACACTGGGGTGAATGTATCTTCAGATTAAGACTTTTCTTCAGAAATATGCCCAGGAGTGAGACTGCAGGATCATATAATAACTCTATTTTTAGTTTTTTAAGTAAATTCCATACTGTTTTGAAACCAGATTAATTTGAAGAATGTAGAGAAATTAGAACATTTATTTGCTTCATTAGTGTGTACCTGAATAATTAGCAGGAATTACATTACATTAGTAGGAATACAAAGTATTAAACTATTCTGTACTTACTAGCAAAAAATAAAATAGTGCTTAATCCATGGGTTTAACAAACAGAAAAAGCCAACATAAGTTCGGAAATAAAAAATACAACAACCTAATTTAATTTAGTTTTCTTACCGGTCAGCTATTGCTTTGGCCATAAAGTAATCTTCAGCAATATACTGAGCAAAAGCTATAAGCCCTCCTGCTTGATCTAAAACATCCTTTCTCATTAAACAAGACATTCCTGTTACACATTTGAAACCAGTGACATTGGCAGAGATATAGGACCTTGGATGAGAGGTTCCAAAATACACCTGCCAAGACAAAACCGAAAACATACATGTACAATTAGAAGCTTATGTTAGAAGTATGATGTTTATAAATTTGTTTTCCTAATGAACTTAAGAATGATTGGGTGGACAGTCTATTATTCTTACATAAACTACCTGAATAAACAGTGGTATAAAATAATGTTTACATATAGCAAGCAGTCAGTAATTTCTAATTTGATTGACTACTCTTGTTGTTATCACTTTTACAAAGAAGTAGTATGTACTTCTTGGAGGGAAAAGTATTCTTTATTCTCAAATAAATACTGTCTTTCCTAAAACGCCAAGATTTAAAGATTTATTGAAGTCAAACAATTTGGATTTAAATAAGAGAGGTGAAAATATCACTTACTGATATACGATATTAATGTTTAATGTGTCCTCTTTTCATACTGTTCACATAAATATACACACATCTACATACATAGGCACGTGGCAATACACACACAACACTCACAGGTACATCAGCCAAAAGAACAATCCTATTTCTTAATTCCTCTTCCTGTATATTTTTGTAGTTAGCTGTTTCCTGCCCAAGTCACTAAGCTCAAATTCCCCATTTTTCAGTGTATTTTTCATAAACAGGATGGGCACTAATAGTCTGTCTCCCATTTTACTGCCCCTTTGATAATTTGCTTTGGAGTCATCAAAAATGCAAACTGCTAAACTAATGGTAGAATAAAATGGTCATCCAAACTTACCCAACTTACCAGATATAAAACCTATTTATTATTTATATCTTAAATATGTTGCCTTTTCTAATTAGTCATCTCTGTATCCTAGGGGGATTGGTTCTAGAAGACCTGGACCAAAAATCCACCAATACTTTTTGTGTATTATCTACACCTGTCAGATTACTTACCATACCTAATACAATGTAAATGCTATGTAAATAGTTGCTGGCTCAAGGCAAATTCACATTTTGCTTTTGTAATTTTTTTTTCAAATACTTTGAGGCTATAATCGGTTGAAGCCACAGATGTAGAACTCACAGATGTGGAGGGCAATAGCACCTCGAAATGGAGAGAAGTGATCTTTCTTAATGGCAGAAATCACATACATGACATGCTGCTGCTGCTGCTAAGTCACTTTAGTCGTGTCTGACTCTGTGCGACCCCATAGATGGTAGCCCACCAGGCTCCTCTGTCCCTGGGATTCTCCAGGCAAGAAGACTGGAGTGGGTTGCCATTTCCTTCTCCAATGCATGAAAGTGAAAAGTGAAAGTGAAGTCGCTCAGTCGTGTCCGACTCTTAGCGACCCCATGGAACTCAGCCTACCAGGCTCCTCTGTCCATGGGATTTTCCAGGCAACAGTACTGGAGTGGGGTGCCATTGCCTTCTCTGATACATGGCACAGAATAAGCTAATAATCACAGATGATTAAGAATGCAATTCTTCCTACCTAACCTATGCCCAGACTGGAATGAAGCCCTAATATTTGTGGGATAGAACTGAACCAAACTTCTAAAACTAAAAGCACCTATCTTAATGCCTTAAGCAGTTACTAAGTGAGGTTTTTGGAATGAGGTGGGACCGGGCACTGTGATGAAGGCTCCCATGATTTCTTTACAGACTGGAATAATTCCTCGGGCCTACCTCCATTCACTTTAAGTAACGGTGACTTTTAGGGATTAAACCTAAACTAAGGGAGTGAGTATATCTGGGAGATATCTATTATTGACATACATATCAAGTTGGATATTTCCAAAGCAAAAATATAACATGGAGCATAAGAATAAAAAGGATCTAATTTTAAAGTAACTACCTAGAGTTTCTTTACTCAACAAAAATTGTGGTATCTGGGCTTCCCCAGTGGCTCAGTGGTAAGCTCTGTTTGCAGTGCAGGAGATGCAGGAGACTCAGTTGGATCCCTGTGTCAGGAAGATCCCTGGGAGGAGGGCATGGTAAGTAACCCATTCCAGTATACTTGCCGGGAAAATCCCATGGACAGAGGAGCCTGGCAGGCTATAGTCCACGGGGTCACAAAAGAATGGGACAGAATGGAAGCAACTGAGCACGCATACATGTATGATTCACACTGCCAAAGGCTGAATGCAAGTTTCTACACTGTACTCTTTACCCTCAGATGACTGCAATTCAAAAGAATATAAATACAGATATGCTTCAAGTTGGTATATTTGGAGATTGAAACTGTATACCCTTCTGTTATAACATTAAGACAAGTCTTTTCTCCTAATGTTTAACAGTACAGGAGTGGTGAAGTATAGAATACACTTATATAACAAACTATGATCAAGCCAATAAAAATTACTTTTATAAAATAATATTAATGATATGGGGAACAGTTTATGAAGTAACTAAAATAAGATACAAGTTATTTTTTGTATAATCTCAACTTTGCTTTTTAGAAAGTACACAGAGAAAAAAAAGTCTTAATGCTAAAATAAACTAATTTTTAAAAATAGAAACTTCCTCTAACTGGTCGGGTTCTGGGAGTGGTTTGTGTTTTGATTTATTCTGCTTATTATACTTCCTCCTAACTTACAGTTTCCTACATGTAAGTCTGTATATTGTTAAAAGGTGTGGAGTAAAAATGGAAAACATGAGTTGTTCAGATAATTTTTAGAAATCTGTTGTAGAAGGAAGGTGGATTTTACAATGATTCATATGAACAATTTTCCTTTTTTTTGTATATACTGAAATACTTCATGATACTTAAGATGCATTCTTTGCAGACCGGATCTTTAAAAGAACTATATAACACATACTTTTATGTAAGTCAGTAATCCGTTACTGAACTCAAGAATTGAAAGTAAGGACCACAAGGAAAAAGAATATACTGTGCTAAGCTGGTAATAAGACCACGAGGTGTTTCCTGGGCACATCTGTTCCTTGCCAGGGCACAGGAAGTTCAGCTGGGAGGGATTCCGGGGCCCAAGTATTTCTTCACTAATGCAAACAGCTACTCTCAACTTGAGGCTGCCAGTACTCAGCAGGTTGTGTGTGTGCTAAGTCACTTCCGTCGTGTCCAACTCTTTGCGACCCTATAGACTGTAACCCGCCAGGCTCCTCTGTTCATGGGATTCTCCAAGCAAGAATACTGGAGCGGGTGGCCATGCCCTTCTCCAGGGGATCTTTCTGACCCAGGGATCGAACCTGCATCTCTTATGTCTCCTGCACTGGCAGTTGGGTTCTTTACCACCAGCGCCACCTGGGACGCTCACTCAGCAGGTTAAAGCAGACTTAATACAGTTAACTTCAGGCACCTCAGCCCACTCTCAGCATAGCCTCAAGCTTCTGGGAGATTAGGGATCTGATAACAAGCGTATTATCTATAAGCATCGTACTTACCTGTTCTAACGTAGCAGCAAAGCCCTGTCTGTCTGCTACATATGGCAGCCCGTGAACCAGCCCTACTTTTTCTGTCATTTGGTTAACCATGTCCGTGAGTGTGTCTGGAATCACTATGATGCAAAAGAAAAGGTACACAGGGAGAGGGGAAAAAATTTCCTTTTAGTAAAATGCCCATGAATGTAATATATTCTGTGAGTTACTAAACTCTTAATAAATGTTTTCTTTGAATATAGGTCTAATAAAAAGAATCTCAATCACTTTTCCTAGTAGAATAGAAAATTTCAAAAAGAGTAATATATGGTAGGGAATTTATTCTGGACCTTTGCAGGCTGTTGAATACCTAATATGTACCAGAGGTGGGATGTATCTTGAAAATGTTAGCAGTCCCTGTTTCTGAACCTCCAGACTGGAGTAATGGACAATGTGTCCTAGTGGAAAAGGTACAGGAGCAAAAGTCCAAGGACCTAGTGTTTATTCTGGCTCCTGCATCACAATCATAGGAAACGAGCCTCCTCTTTCTGAGAGTAGGACATGTTCTTTCTCTTAAAACTGCTCATTAGAACTGAATGAGAATATACCTGATGGAGGTTCGTATACTGAAAACATAACAAATATATGACAGTAAACAATTTAAGACAGCAAATGTGAAAAATGAACCTAATCTCTGACCAAGAACTGTTAGTCCTGTAATGATCTAATTAAGTCGAAGTGCCACATTTACTACTAATTTGCAAATTTTAGGCTGATAAAATTTAAATCATTGTCCCATTTTTAAAGAGCAAAAATCTCATATGATTTTACATGACTTCATTTTTATTTCCTTCAAGTGTTTAAGAACTCAATCTACTGTACAAAAGTGCATTTGGGCCTTATTTATACATGTCTGGGAAGTGCTTCTCAACTGCTGCCCTGCAGGTGACAGATGGCGTGTCCAGGGACAGTTCTGATCGTCACAACCAACAGAGACGTGCTACTGGCAGGGGCCAGGGATGCTGCTAAACATCTGCAGGACGGCCCTGACTACAGAGAAGTACCCAGCCCTGAGGCGCTGAGGTTGAGAAAACTGAGGTATTAGAATATAATGAAATCATACGGAACACTGAAATTATAAATGTTTTAAAAATGCAAAAATACATATTATAATTTCAATATATAAAAGGTGTCCTGCAGAAATCTGCTAAGTAAAAAGCCATGAATGTGTTCTAAAAATGCATGTAATTCCAGTAAAATATGTATCAATTAACTTCTGTCCCTTTGCATGAGATAGTATATTGCACATGCCACAAACAGATTAAAGTAAAAGATAAATATCACTTGAATAAGGGAAAACTTAGACCTATGAAAAAGCTCATTACACCACAGTTGTGGCATAATGTACCACAACTGTTTTTTTTTTTTAATGGTTGGAATTTTCTCTTCAAAATGAAAGCATTTTCATATGTGTAACATTCTAGTTTAGCATTAAAAAACTTCAAAATTTTAGTAAGTGTAACGACATACTACCATGAAATAATGATAAAATAACTTACTTTATTAGGTAAACAAATATGATTGATAAATGTATTTTCAGGTTGCTCTTGGAACTTTATTATTGAATCAATAATTTTATAAAATAAGTAAGAAAAAACCTTACCTCTTATTCCACTATCACAAATCCATATAAGATCATACTTTGCAACTTCATATCCTGGCATTAAATTATTAATCTTAGGATTAATGCCAACCTTTTTGCCACCTAAAATTTTAAAAGTATAGCAGTGAACAATTCATGCCATATTGAAAATATTTTCTATTATACATGTACTTAGTAGAGAGAAGTGAAAAGTACTTGCATATTTAATAATTAAAACAAATATACTTTAACATCATGCTTATTATTCATAATAACATATTTAGAAAAAAGTTATTCATTCTTAAAAAGAAAAGTACATCATTTATCTTTGAAAATTCATTAGTTTCAGTTTTCTAATTAAGAGCTTGTATTAACAGTAAACATTAATAAACATTTAATAGCAAGTATATCTCTAACGAGTATTTAGAATAAGTCTGTAGGTTTTGGGGAAAATATTCTTTTTGCAATATTACAAAAATGAATTCTACCACTCAATCTCAATTATAATCAATGAGATATAGAAAAAGCCACAGATTGAAATTATTAAAGAAAAAAAATAACTGATTCTCATGTGTGGCTGATGAGTAAAACATAATCTGGAATAATTTTGTTAATCCCTGATATGAAAAACAAAATTTGTATTTATAACTTGTCTTCTCTAAAGGATAGAAACACCTTTCACTATATCTAACAAATATGCATAAAGCAAACATGTTAATAACTTCAATGGTGCCTAGGACCCTAATATATAGTTTAATGCAAAGAAGATTACTGATACTTAATATATTAAAGCAAAACGGTTATTGTAAAATTTGTTACTTACCTATAAACAATCTAGCATCAACATTTGGATATTTCCCAAGAAGCTTCTTACACACATCAATGGCTGGATCATCATGGTCTTGGACACAGAGGAGTACTTCATACTAGTCAAAGAACATATTTTATGTAAATTAACCTCTTACAAAGATAATCACTTATTATTAGCATTTACTGGTGGATCAAAAAGCATTAAGAAAAGCAATTGTACACACAAAGTTTAGAAGTTAAGAGAGTATTCATAATGGATGCAAACACTTAAGGGATTATCAAGTGTTGCTTTAACTGAGAGCAACTTCTCCAGAAGGGGCCTGTTTGCCAGCCAAAGAGAGAATGAAGAGATTGGCAGGGCCCACAGCTGAAGCGTGGCTGGATTCCCAGCTTCTCCATGCCATCATCACTGAAAATTTACCAAATGCTCACAGGGTGGCCAGCAATGTAAAAGCAACACAGAAAGCCAGAGAAATGAACACACCCTTTGTTGTCTAGAAGCCTTGTCTCTGAACTTACTATTATTTCATCAAGGTGCTAAAAATTACATATCAAAGACCATTACGATACATTTAAAGGGCTTTCCCAAACTCTCTCAAGACAAAGTGAGATTAGACTTTCTGTTGAATAATAATTTTTTGAAGTAAAAGAGACTCTGACTTGATTAAAAATGCAGGGATCCCCAGGTGGCTCAGTGGTAAAGAATCTACCTGCCAAAGCAAGAGACACAGGGGACACGGGTACCATCCCTGATTCAGGAAGATCCTCTGGAGGAGGAAATGGTGACCCACTCCAGTATTCTTGCCTGGGAAATCCCCAAAACAGAGGCACCTGGGGGGTTTGCAGAGTTGGAAGCGACTGAAAGCGCACACGTGTGCACACACACACACTAGTACACACATATCCTCCTAAAGAGCATGCTTAGCCTTTTAACTATGAAAACACCCAGGATTTAATTTTGCTCAGAGCTATGTTTACTCTGACAGTAAATTACGGAAGTCATTCCTTAGCACTTGGCTGGCTGTGTCAAAATCATCCTGGGACAGTTTTTTTCCAAAAAGAGAATACTGGGCCCCATCCTTAAACTTTTGAATCAGAATCTCTGAGGTGATTCTGACACATAACCAGGTTTATAAAATCCTGAGCTCTAAGTTACGATTTTGTAAACTACTAAATTTTTTTAAAAGTGTTTGCTTTCACACATAAAGATGTTCCTGTATTAGTGTGTGGGCTATGTATTCTAAGCAGTAACTTTTTTCAAAAGTGGTGATAAATTCACACTGACTCTAAAGCAAATTTCCTAGCAAACTCTCTTTCTAAGATAGATTGAACATTTTTAAGCAGAGGAGGAAAGTTAATTATGTCCACGAAAAAAGATAACAAAGTTATATGATCTAAAAAATACAAAGGTGGCTCAGTGGTAAAGAATCCATTTGCGATGCAGGAGATGCAGGTTCAGCCCCTGGGTGGGTGAGATCCCTGGAGAAGGAAATGGTAACCCACTCCGGTATTCTTGCCTGGGAAATCCCATGGACAGGGGAGCCTGGTAGGCTACAGTCCATGGGGTCACAAAGAGTCTGATATGACTGAATGACTAGACAAACAACAACATACAAGGAAGAGGGTAATGGGAAGGCTTGTTTGCTTTAGTTCCATTGATAAGCATACACAAGCAAAAAGTGTGGAAAAAATGCATACAGTGCCTTGAGTGCCAGGAGCCAGAGAGAGGCACTCCACTCATGGCAAAGTTCATGAGGAAGGAGGCTCGGCATATGCAAAGGCGGGATCGAGCCTCAGGAGTCCCCCTGGATATTCTCGAGCATCTACCCCCAAAAAACCAGAGTCTGCCTACTTTATTGCTTTGTGCTCTCACCTCTGACTTTACTGGGGGCTGTCCCCCACCCACCGTCTTGCTCTCTCTAATAAAGAGTTAACTTACAGCTCCAATTAATAAAGTTCCTGGGCATTAGGAGTGTTTAAATCCAAACCCCTCAGATAGCTCTCTAACTCGCCTGACAAGCTTACCCGGACTCCTACAGCTATGCATATGATTGTTTACAGTCTCCCAGCCTCGAGAGGCAAGGGAAGCTTAAGATAGTCAAATAGCTTAGAGCCTCTCAGAGAGTTAGAAACTGTCAGAATAAAACTAGTCAAAGATTTCATTGATGAGCCAATACTTGCTGCCAAGTTTCCACATCCCCTGTATTGTATCCTTGAATCTGTATTAACATAGTTGGTATGTAGAAAAAATAAGTAGTGGCCTTGGTGCTAGCAACTTTAGACCCTTAAGGTAATAAATTCTTTCCTTTGTTGTAAACCCACTGCACCTCTGCCCTATAGGAATGCAATTTTATCTAACACCTTTGGAAGATGGCACCAAACCTTAAAATAATTACTCTTAGAGAAAATAAGTCTTATGGTTGACAAACCTTTGTCAAGAGTCATAAAATGTTAATAGGCCTTCTGGCCAGAAGATGATGTAAATCACCTAAACCATTTGCAGGAAAGAAACCCTAGTTTTTGATAAGGATCAAAGACTGCTGACTTTGCATCCCCTATTATCCTCTATGTGTAACTTAGGGTATAAAAACCCCTGTTGAAAATAAAGCTACGGGCCTTGCTCACCAAAGCTTGGTCTCCCCATGTCATTCTTTTTCTCAATTTCCAGCTGAGTCTCCATCTGGAGTGCGGAGGTCCTCTGTGACCATTTATTTGCCTGGGCTTCTAAGACCCACTTGAGAAGGTGTCTAAGGTGGGGCACCTTCCGCTATTCGAGAGGGTGCCTGCAGCCTCCGTGGTCAGAGCTAACCTGGTGTCACAGGTTATATTGATTTTCCACGTAAACCAAGCTACTCAGCCTCTTTTCTCCACTGAATTTTCCTACTGAGCTATCCTCATTCTATTACTCTTTATATCTTTGATGAATATTTAAATCAAGTCGCCAACGCCGTCTCCCCTTCGAATACCCTGGATCAGCCGGGGCTGGACCCTGGCACTTGAGTGCAATAATTAATTACTCTTCGCCTAATATACATTATCTCAGCAAAAAGTGGCAGCGTAGAATTTAATAGTTGAGCACTTAAGGACCAGGACGAAGGTAAATGAAAGTTTAGCTAACAAGGTAAGATTTTTTTTCAAGTGAAAAAAAAAAGTTTTCTTAATAATTTAAGTAAGGGGAAAGCAATGTACACTTTCCTCATACTTTCTATCTATAGTTATTACACATTCCATCCAATATCTACCTTCATGATGACTGACCAAAATTACCAACAGAGAGGTACTGAAATAACTAAGCAATTTTACAGCCACTGGTCTCCAGAAATCAGATAAAAATCTGAGAACAGGATGAGCACCATTCCTGCCATACCCTAAAATTTCTTCAAAGGTTGACTCTAAGTCCCATAATACGTCAGCCATCTTCCCAACCAAAATTTTTGCTTGAACCACCAAGAGGCAGTGACCTTAATGATGAAGATTAGAAAGGTTAAGTGGCTTCCCTGATGGCTCAGAAGGTAAAGAATCCACCTGCAATGCAGGTGACAAAGGAGATGCGAGTTCGATCCCTGGGTCAGGAAGATCCCTCAGAGGAGAAAATGGCAACCTACTCCAGTATTCTTGCCTGGGAAATTCCACGGACAGAGGAGCCTGGCGGGTTACAGTTCAAAAGGTCAAAAGAGTTGGACACGACTGAACACACATGCACACACGCAAGTGACTTTTCAAAGGGTGTAAATAACGATTCACTTTCCTACTACAGTGAGCCTCTCAGTCACACTTGCTCTAAAGAGTTCATTGTTTTTTCAAACATTGCATAGTTTTATGCTTTTAGAGTTTATGCTGTTTTACAGGTATAAGTGAATATAGTGAAAGAAAATGTTTACAAGTAATACAATTCCATAAAATATTATTAAAAATCTACTTTCAGCTATTTCCCCAGCAAAAAAAACCCCTGTAATATAGCACTAGATATCTACTTGATGGAAAGATAAGAGCTATACTAGGTTGCAGCAAAACTTTTTCAGAAGTATATAGTGTTAGTATAAGTAAGGGAGGTGTGTGTGTCTATCAGCCATTCAGGCAGGTCCAACTCTTTGCTACCCTATGGACTGCAGCCCACTAGGCTCCTCTGTCCTTGGAATTCTCCAGGCAAGAATACTGGAGTGAGTAGCTACTTCCTTCTCCAGGGAATCTTTCCGAAGTCAAATGCAAGATTTAGAATTTTTGTTTTTATTGATTATACATTTTAAACTTAACTTCAAATGAAAAATAAATACCACCTTTTTAGCCAAAAAATGAAATTCAATTTACATCATCTAAAAAATGTTCAGACTCTCATTAAATAACTTTTGCTTTGTTGTTTCTGATATCAAAACTTAAACCAAATTGGAGGTAGTATTTCAAGTTTTCTCTGAAGTGTTAGATTTTAACCAGGAACTTTCATTTTCAGCTCCGTGTTTGAGCTCTGGGTTTGACACAGCCCAAACATGTAATTTGCTAGGAATCTCTGTATTTGAATAGTTAAATCATGCCAACTACACTGCAACTGGTAAACACAAGATAGTAAGTTGGTTAAAAGTTTTCTTAACTGACACAAGAATAATTTTTCAGATATGTTTATACTATCAAAAGAACATAAATGCATGGTCAAAAATAAAGCATTTATTAAAAATATTATACTTTAAAAATATTTTAAGAAAACATTTATTTTATAAATCTTAAAGAAATACAAGGTATAGTAAATTCCACTATAAATGGCCACAGTAATAAATATGTAAAATCTAGAAATATTCCCAGAATATTGTAGATGAGGTTAGCCTCATCTTAGTAAAGCTTTCTATACAAATAGTGAAACTAAATTTCCCTTTTGCTTTTCAAACAGTGAAATGACTGAAAGGCTAAGTCCAAAAGAGGTAGAGACAATCTGTAAACTGCAATTTGGTCCTTTGATATTTAAGAATGAAATATCTGAAACTGCAATAATCATAAATGTTACTCCCATGAATAAATTTAGATGGATAAATGAATATTAGAAAAGTCTCCTCATTGAGTCAGTCCTGTAGATATTAGGACTAAAAACTCTGTACTGTAGTAAACCACATAAAATATTTTCTTAAAGTAGAAAAATATTTTAACACATATTAATCAATTATATTGCATATCAAGTAGGAATATCTTGAACCATTTATAAATAACTACACATGCTTAAAGAAAAATGTTATGATGATATTTAGATTACAGCAGAATATAATAAATTCTGTTACAGGATGGACTTAGACCACAAATGTCTAGAACAGTCTCTGCCACTGAGTAAATAATGAACTATTTTAATACATTTGTCCTAGGGTGATTTTTAAGTGAAAGATAGATGCTTCCTTTGAGTGTAGGGAAGATACCTTGTAAGAAAATTGTTCTGAATTCAAAGTTTTGACAAGTTATTATTACAACTTACTTACTTTCAAGAACTATATAGTTTATACAATTTTTCAAATTTATCTGGTAAAATTCTAGTCTTTCAGACTTAATAGTTTTAGTACATGTATTATACTGATCTTTCAATAATTGAACCTATTCTCAATCTTTTAAAATTCTTTATTGTCATCATTGACAATAAAGAATCCAAGTATGGTACCGGACTTTCAACACCGTAAACCCATTTCATATTTGCAAAAAAGAAAAGAAAATCACAATTACCATAACCTCAATCTGTTAATAACTCTGATTATTAATTTTAAAATTCTTCATATGGCCAGAATTTACTAAAGTAAAGCCATCAGGCCACTTGAGATACAGATTACTGCATCTTCCTGATATGTCTGAACTTCTCTCTAAATGCCTTCTTTTATACTGATGCCCAATAAGTAATCGATTTTGTGAAAAATGAGTTTATTTTTTATTATTATATTTTTCTAAGAAAAATTTCCCCCAGGAATAAATATCAATATAAGGTAGAGTTATAAGATATTTAAAACACAGATATCTTTTAGGGCACTTAGTATAATAACAGTCTCACCAAACTTTAAACCTAGAAATTCAGAACAAGTATCAGTAATAAACCTTTTTGCATATGTCTAAAACTAAACAAAATTTTAGAATTTCATGTTTTATATATAAGCTTGTGTGTGTGTGTGTGTGTGTGTGTGTATGCATGTGTGCTCAGTGGCTTCAGTTGTGTCCGACTCTTTGTGACCCCATGGACTGTAGCCCGCCAGGCTCTTCTGTCCATGGCATTCTCCAGGCAAGTATACTAGACTGGGTTGCCATGCCCTCCTCCAGGGGATCTTCCCCACCCAGGAATCGAACCTGCATTTCTTGCCTCTCCTACATTGTCAAGTGGGTTTTTTATCACTAGCACCACCTGGGAAGCCACATATATATTTCCAAATGGCCTATAAGGTTCCACATCAAATTAACAGAGAAAAAGAGTTATATCTAGAACAAAAATATTTCTGTACTTTTGGAAAACAATGTTTACATTTGACAAATAGAGAATATTAAGTCTGCTGGGCTTGGCAGTTACACAAATGTTCATTTCATGACTACATGCCTCCTTGATGACACAAACGACTCATGCTTCACACTCAGATTTGTGCAATTTCAGTGGTTTAATTTGTCTCTTGTAGAATATGTGCCACTGCACTTGGTCTTTTAAAAGCAAATAAAATGCTGTGAGATCAACATTTTCCTTTAGAGTGCAGGTACTCTGCACTTTTGCTCTGTTTTCTAAATGTTCTACTTACACAACAATTCTTTTATAATTAGAAAATAAAATTGTGAACTAAAAAAGAATTAAAAAAATCTCTTGCATATAATATTAAGCATTTTTGTAATGTGTCCAAACAACTTTCTCCTTAACCACATAAATGCCTTAATGACATAACTAAGTGGAAAAGAACTAAGTGACAAAAATCTAAGTGAAAAACTCGAGCTCTGGAGATAACTCCAAATTGTATCTAAAAAAACCCAAAAACCTCATTCAGAAGAATAAATTGATTACTGATTCATCCCACATGTTCATAATTAATGGATACATATGTTCCTGGGGTTATTCTAAGAAACTCTTTAAACCCACAGCTAACTTCGTAAACTATTTAAATGTCATGACTATTATCTTACAAGAGTGGCAACATAAAAATTTCGTAACTAAGTTTCAAGAGCGGTTGAATACAGAAAGGGGAAAGGGTTGGATGATAGTTAAAAAATTGAAATGTGAGATTAAGTTTCACAAGGATAAATGCATATCCTTTTTCATTTTCACTGCAATTCTCATGACGTAAGATTTTTACACTCAAACTACTAGGCACTTAACAATGCCTGAGTTTCAGGAGCTTTACTCAGGGATTTCTAATTCTTCACATCAGGGGGATTCCCTGTGGCTCAGATGGTAAAGAATCTGCCTGCAATGCAGGAGACTCAGGTTTGATCCTTGGGTTGGGAAGGTCTCCTGGAGAAGGGAATAGCAACCCACCCCAGCATTCTTGCCTGGAGAATTCCATGGACAGAGGAGCCCGATGGGCTACAGCCCATGGGGTCACAAAGAGTCGGACAAAATTGAGCAACTCACACTTTCACTTTCAATTCAGATCGACATACGGGTAGTTAGAAAAGGAATTAATACCCCTTCCTCAATCCCACTTCTGTCCTGTGACAACTACTACTTTTATTACTATTACCACTACTATTAATACTGCTAAAGCATAAATTTGATGAAGCCAACACCATTGTACATTTTTAATAACTTCACCTGATACCATGTCAAAATTCCTCTGTGTTTACTATACATTAAAAAAAAAAAAGGTATGGTTCAGTCCATTCCTATGAGCACAACACTGCACTTACCTTGGGATAATCCAATTCAAAGAATGTTTCCAAGTTGTTGATGAGGTTAGGATCTACCCCTTTCAGCGGTTTCAGAAGAGACACCCCGGGCAGCTTGCTATATGGCTGTTTGTCTGTCGCCTTCTTGTTGAGGTGTAATCGGCTAAAAAGCAAATGACACATATATTAACATACATTTCTAGAGAATATCTTAGTGCCAAATCTATATAAAGTATGCATCAAGCTACCAATAAATTACTGAATTCTAAATTAAAAAAAAAATCAATTGGCAGCTTTTTAAAGGGGTCTCTGGAAATGAAAGAAAGTATCAATAGAACAAGGTAAGGTTCCAGTGAGGAAAACCTGAAGGAAGCAGAGTGAATGTCCCAATGAAGGCTAGAGCTTAAGACTGTTGCTTTTTGCCGTATTCTCAGATGCCAGAACTATGCCAGCCCTGGAGCAAGCACTCAATAAACACTCGATGAAGGAATGAATGACAGTGTTATTAGCCCACACATTAACTGCCTTTCCTCCCAAATCACCATCAAGGTGGCCAAAGAACTATAAAAAGAGCAGAAGGAAAAATCCCTATCTTCACCAGAAAAATATGGACGTGTAACCAGAAAAATTTGAGAAATTTCTGTAACAGCCCACACAACAACTAATTGGAAGAACTACCAAGCCAGCCTCCATGGCAAACAAGGAGATGGGATACCTAGCAGAACCCCCAGTGTTCACAAGCTCAGAATGGCAGTGATGGAATGGAGGGAAGCTGAAGGTAAGGCGGGGGGAAACCTCAATGATGAGGGAAACGTCTATTAAGACACTGAAAGATAAACCAGTGCCACTGATTCCCAGATAAGCTGACCAAGGTTCTCAGAGCTGCTCCAGCCCAAAGGGTGGCGCAGCACAGCACTCCTAAGAGGGAAGCTTTGCTAATTAGGGAAGAGAGACTGTGTCCCAGTTCAGGTCAGGTGTGTGTCACAATAAAGAGTGTTTCAGCAGAGTGCTGAAGTTTCTAAAGGAAGTCACCAAAGGTGTCTTCCCTCCTTCTCCTATGCAAGTCTCCAAGCACTCAACAGTAATTAGACCCTGGAACAATCACAGGGCCATCTGCAGGGTATGTTAAGACACATTCTTCCACATTTTAACATCTCTGAAATCAACGGCATCTTACAATCGCTGGCAGCCAGATGGCAGTCCAGACTTAGCAGCATGGAAACCATCCCTTCTGGAAGATCAAGAAGATGCCCATATCAATGCATCTTAGGTTAGATGAAATATACTATTCATCTATGGGTGATTTCTGGAAGTTCACTAGTACCAACAGTCTATAGCAGTTAGTCACAGGCTCACTCCCCCAATTAAGGCAGAGATGTGCTGCAGCAAATATCTCACGTTTCAGATAAGACCATAATGTATCTTTGTGGAAAGAAAAGCAGGCTACTACCTACAATGGAAAAAAATAAAGCAACACAAAAAATTTTAAAGAGCAGCGTGGTCTTGGTTTCTGATCCACAATGCCGAATGCCAGAAAGTAACGAGAACCATCCACAGCAGTGATGCTCTGCGTGGCAGCAGTCCACAAGTTGCTTTATACTGGCTGGTGATGAAATGGAGAGAAAGTATTTAGAAACTTTTCTAGCAGTTTGACATTGCCATGCCATCCAAGCATATGATCAGTCATTTATTTTTACTGTAGTTTACCAAAGTGTCAGTCCATGACAGATTGGAAAACTTGAAAAGAACTGATCCTTTGCCACAGACCAGTTTGGCAAATATTGATCTATAGAGTTCAGCCAGAGGGCTGGATGATCTAAAATTTATATAACCACAAATATGATCACTATTCCGTTGCTAACAAAATAGTAGACTAGATGTCTGGAGAAACCCACCCTGTAGAGAATATCTAGATGGCCAGGGGGGAAAGTTTATGTTTAATTGGTTGAAACAGTAATATATCCACATGGTTCAAATCACTAAAAATATTAAGACGTTCATATAAAGAAGTCTCCCTGTCATCTCTGTTCCCCATCAGTCTTGCTCCCATCACTACCTCCACAGCATTATTAGTTTCTTATCTTTTCAGAGATTTTTCAAAAATACATACTAAGCCAAAACATACACAGATGAAATTCTTATATAGTATTTATAATTTTCTCTACGCTTTCTTAAAACAAGAACCCTAAAAACATGTTTTAGGGGCTTCCCAGGTGGTGCTAGTGGTAAAGAAGCCCCCTGCCAATGCAGGAGATGTAAGAGATGCCAGTTAGATCCCTGGGTCAGGAAGATCCCCTGGAGGAGGGCATGGCAACCCACTCCAGTATTCTTGCCTGGAAAACCCCATGTCAGGCTAGGTATGGTCCATAGCGTCGCAGAGTCAGGCACGGCTGAAGCAACTTAGCATGACTTAGCACACATGCAAAAGCATGTTTTTAGATATCCTGTTATGATAAAAAAGAAAACGTCTCAGGTCAGAAATGAAGAGAAACCTCTGAGTAAATGAGTGCTGGATACAATACTTACACCGGGACCACCTGCTGGTCTCTAGTTACCTAGAGATGACGACAAGCCCGAAACAGGAATGACTGAAATCTGTTCCAAGAATCTTGTAGAAATATGGAATCTTTGAAAGGCAAAGTAGAAAACTCCTGGCCCACAGAGGAAAGATGGGGATGCTGCCTAAATTGGATTCAGTCCAAAATAAAATGGAATAAAAACAAAAAGTCTTTCTGAAAAACACCTAACTATGCAGGTCTTGGGACCCAGAACCCAGAACACAAACTGCAGGTGTTGCTTGAACAAAACCCAAGAGATGGAATGAGAGACCATCATATGTGACCATGAATACATGAAAAGAACCACATAACATCTAGAAATGAAAATGGTGGTCACTGACACCAAAAACTCAATAGACAGGTCATGTAGAAGTTGCACATATACAGTTCAAAAAAAAACTGGAGAACTGGAATCAGATTTGAAATTATCCAGATTACCGCATAGAGAGAATAAGAGGCCAAGAAACTGAAATCAAGAAAGGGTTTGAGACATGGATGATAGAGTAAGAAGTCTAAAATCCCAGTAGCTGTTATCTATTAATTCTACTGTATGATCATTGAAAGTAAAAGTAAAGTTGCTCAGTCGTGCTGACTCTTTGCGACCCCATGCACTGTAGCCCACCATGCTCCTCGGTCCAAGGGATTTTCCAGGCAAGAGTACTGGAGTGGGTTGCCATTTCCTTCTCCAGAGGATCTTCCCAACCCAGGGATTGAACCTGGGTCTCCCGCATTATAGGTAGACACTTAACCGTCTGAGCCACCAGGAAAGTATGATCATTAAGTGCTATTAAACTAACAAAACCTCCATATAAGGTGATGGCAAATTACAGAGAAACCTAGCCCACTAACACTGCATTTGGGGAGGCTTTAGATTAAAAACAACAATAATTTAAACTGCTAAATAGTCTAGTGTTGACTCTATTTTTCCCTTTTTCCTCTTTGTCTTCATTAAGACATCTTACTAATGCTAATATATTTACATAATGCTAATATAGATATACCTCCTATCCTTTCATATCAAGAATGCTGCATTTTATCAAAGATAGACTGACCTGCCAAACCACCATGAAGCTTTCTCTAGGTTTATGGTGAAGTGAATTGCTGATAAGTACCATGTCTGAAATATCTACTTAAGATTATTATAAGTCCAACTATATTACAGGGCCTTTAAAAAATTCTAATTTGTGCCTCCTCCCAATATCTATGTATGTATCTAGCCCTCTCCCTCCCTTCTTCCCTCCTTACAATTTTCTTTCTACACCCCAAGGGATCATCTTGCCGTATGCCAGCTAGGATACCAGACTACTACTCTGGAGAGCACTGTTTTGACTTAGGTAATTCAACACACATGCAATCACATAGCTCTGCTGTGCGCACAGTGGTGCTCTGTGACTTCTAAGCATTCCCTTACTGAATAATCTCTTTTGACTCCAGGCATTATCCTATGCACTGGTGATATAACATGATGAGAAAAGAAGTGTTAGTCGCTGAGTTGTGTCCGACTCTTTGAGACCCCATAGACTGTAGCCCACCAGGCTCCTCTGTCCATGGAGTTCTCCAGGCAAGAACACTGGAGTGGGTAGCCATTCCCTTCTCCAGGGGATCTTCCTGACCCAGGGATCAAACCCAGGTATCCTGCACTGCAGGCAGATTCTTAACCCTCTGATCCACCAGGAAAGCCCAAGGCACACTCCATACTGTCAAGGAACTGGGATTTAATGGGGGCGGTGCCCACATACAGACGCCTCTTCTACTCACAGAAATGATGCTGATGGGTACCTTGGCCTTGGCCATGGCCGGTGTGTTGGAAGCCAATCTGTGCTTTTCAAATTACAAACAACAGCCCATTTACCTGGAGTCTCAAAAGTGGCCTGAATGGTGGAATCCCCCAAGGGGGCCAGTTTCACGAGTGGCTTTGACAGAGCCCTGCAAGGTTTCCTGGTTTCAAAGCAGTTTTTAAGGATCTCAGGTCAGGGTTTCTGCGTTACCTAGATGGCATGAATGTGAGCTTACAGCCCCCATACCCTGCACAAGATTTCCTGTGGGTGGCGGTTTCCACCCTTAGCCTGGTCAAGTGATTTGCTTCCTTCCAGGATCCTGGGATCCTTTTTCAGTTTCAGCTGTCATCCTGGGAATCCATTTCTACCTTCCCCTCATGCATTTGGCTTGCAACCTTGATGCTTTTGTAGGGGAGGCAGGGAGTACTTTTTTTTTTGCTACATAACACATAAAGTTACATGAAAGTACACAGCTCACTGAATTTTCTCAAAGTGAAACACCCATGGAAACAGTAGCCAGATCAAGAAACAGAGTCCTACCAGAACCCCAGAAACCTGTGCGTGTCCCCTTCTACTAACTACCCTCTCCTCAAGGTAACCACTATTCTGACTTCAAGTACCAGAGACTAATTTTGCTGGCTTCAAAATCTATCTAAATGGAGTCCTGTAGGATGCACTCTTTTGAATCTGGCACCTGAAGACACTATAGTAGGCTGTTAAGTCTCCAGGGTCCAACAAAACAATGATATATAGTGTGTTCTCAAAATTTTTCAATTTTATGTTTTAATTGAAGTATAGTTGATTTACAGTGTTGTACCAATCTCTGCTTTATAGCAAAGTGACTCAGTTATAGACAAATTGACATTCTATGCATTTTTTTAAGTTAAATAAATGAAGAGTGAAAAGTGGTTGGCTAAATACAGTTGGAAGAAAGTCTAGAGAGAAAAACATGCGAGCCATCCACAGTTTAGTATGCTCTCCTAGGTGGGGCATGCCATTAGCAGTTGGTTGCATATCAATATAATTAATATTTACATAACTGGTAATGCATGAAGAAGACCAAGAGTGGAAAGAGCCAGGAAGAAAGTGAAGCCACAGAAGGGTTTGTTAGGCTAGGCTGTTTTCTTTTTGAATGGGTTCAAGAAAGAATAACATTGAACGCTGCCGAGAGGACAAGGTAAGAACTGAAATGTCACTAGAATGTGTGAACACTGGTGACCTCAGAGTCCTCTGGGCAAGGGGCAGATCAATAAAAATGGCTGAGAAGCAAATGAATGAGAGGTGAGTGGTGATAACAGTGAATAAACACTAGTTTCTCCTGAAATCTGACAGTGAAAAAAGGCCAAAGTTAGTAACCAGGTGGAGGAGAGTTTTTCAGTTTAATTTTTACTTATTTTTAATTTTTAAAACTTGAGTATAAACGGTTAGCGGAAAGAGCTAGTCAAAAGGTAAACAGAGAGGAAATAAAAGCTAAGGAATGGCCTGAGAAGATCCACAGTGTGAAGCAGGAGTCAAGGTGATGTAGTAAGGATGAGGGGTAAGATGATGAAGATTTAGAAGAGGTGCTGCCAGTCACGGGTGTCAGAGCTAAAAATGGAAGCAAAGTATTGTCAGATGCCAGCACCAGCTCCGGGGTGAGATCTGAGCCCATGAATATGTAGTAGTTCAGTCCATTTGACTGCATGATTATATCCCTTTTCAGGATTCTGAAAATGGAGAAGCTATAAATTGAGATAGATTCAGGATAACTGGGCAGACTGATCCAAGGGAAGGCAAGGGCAAGATGAGGAAGTGAACTGTAGTGGAGAATTCAGTGAAGCCAAGTAGCACAAGGGTGAACAGCCTAGGGCAACTGTTCTCAGCCTTGACTGTAGAAGAAAATCACCTGGGGGTGTGTGTGTGTATATATGTAAGCTTGAGCTGAGGCCCAGGCAGCAGTATGTGTTTTTTGTTTTTTTAAATCTTCCCCAGTGACTCCAATGTACAAAGTTGAGACCCATGGGCCTAGGAAGTCTGATTACTGTAAGAACAGAAGATGGCAGAGATGGAAACTCAGAAAGATCAGCTATTACAGGACAGATGAAAAACAAGAAGGCTCCAAGGAGCCGTACAAGTTGGGGAAGGGTTGGAAAAGAGAGAAAGAATGGGGCTGTCTCCATAGTGATCTAAATGTTGCTAGTTATCAAAAACTTAAGATTCAGAGCAACTGGAGAAATTTCCATACAGACATTCTATCCCAATGGATTACTTCCAGGGTTACTTTTTAGGTTACCACCCGCAGTATATACAGCATATTGGTTTAAGTAGTGAGCGCATGTGTACTTAATCCTGTCTGACTCTTTGCGACCCTGTGGACTGTAGCCCACTAGGCTCCTCCCTCCATGGAATTTTCCAGGCAAGAATACTGGAGTGGTGGCCATTCCCTTCTCCAGGGGATCTTCCCCTGACCCACAGATCAAACCCGCATCTCCTGCATTGGCAGGCAGATTCTTTGCCACTGAGTCCACTAGGCAGGTCACAGTGAAGTTTAAGAGCCGTGGCTGGAGGGAGGCTGTCTAGATTTCTGTACCAGCTTCACAGCTAACTAACTGTGTATCCCTGGGCAAGGCATTTCTTTATCTCAAGTTGCTCTTGTTTTTTAAAGTGTGGATAAGAGTACTCACTTATTTCATAAAGCAGTTGTGAGAAATAGATGAGATTAAGCCACAAAGTAAACATTGAGTGATAGCTATTACTAGCAATTTTTCAAAAAGAACATTTTTCCACTAAATGTAACTCCTCTGAAATTTCATAGTTCTGATTAGAGATTTTGAGAGATCAAACACTGATGCAATGTATATAACCAAAAAGGAAGGACTGGAAATTCATATACTTAAAAGTTATTTCATATATGTTTAAGGAATAATCCATTATGTTGATTTTTCTTTTTAAAGATAAAGTCAACTCTTATGTACTAAGGAAAATTAAAAGGTAGGGGGCGGGGGCTTCCCTGGCACCTCAGTGGTAAAAAATCCACCTGCCAATGTAGGAGACATGGGTTTGATCCCTGATCTGGGAAGATCCCATATGCTACAGAGCAACTAAGTCCATGCATGCACCACAACTATTGAGCCTATGCTCTAGAGCCTGGAAGCCGCAACTACTGAGTCCAGGAGCCACAACTCCTGAAGCCCGAGCACTCTAGAGCCCATGCTCTGCAACAAGAGAGACCACCACCACAAGAAGCCCAGACACCGCAACTGGAGGGCAGCCCTGACTCGTGACAACTAGAGAAAACCCTGTGTAGGAATGAAGACCTGGCACAGCTAAAAATAAATTAATGATTTTTTTTAAAGTGTAAAAATATTTTTTTAAATGCAAAAAAAAAAAAAAAAAAAAAAAGACTAAAGGGGGAAAGTAAAGTTGCTCAGTCGTGTCTGACTCTTTGCGACCTCATGGACTGTAGCCTACCAGGCTCCTCAGTCCATGGAATTTTCCAAGCAAGAGTACTGGAGTGGGTTGCCATTTCCTTCTCCAGGGGATCTTCCCAACCCAGGGATCGAACCTGGGTCTCCCACACTGCAGGCAGACGCTTTACCATCTGAGCCACCAGGGAATCACTAAAAGGGGGAAAGGGAATCATTAAAAGTCTCAAATCATGGTTAAAACAGAATAAATCAAAACATGGGATAAAACATTTAGTGCAAAGTATTAATATATACCATATTTAAGTTAAAGTTATATTCAAGGTTAAAATTACACTCAAAATTTAGGAACGAATTTAAAGTTCTATGGGTATAATCCAAAAGTGTAGAAACAATGCAAGTGTGAGATTGAGAGACTTTACGTGACACAAATTATTATTGCCTAAAAATGACCTGTTACTGTTTTCTTAGCTGAGCTCCCCTTTAAGACTATTAAAAGGGTTCCCAGCTGGGCAGAGGTGCTGGCTTCTTGAAATTTCTCCACGCTCAGAGCCTGGCTCAGAATTTGGATTCTACAGTCACAAGAATCCCCCTTCCCTTGGCTCTGCTGGATGAAGAGACTGCCACCCTCAGAACTGAGAGGCAGAGGCATGATAATTTTTCCACAGTGCAGCAGGTACAAGGCACAAAGTGCCTGCTGCTGCTGCTGCTGCGTCGCGTCAGTCGTGTCCGACTCGGTGCGACCCCATAGACGGCAGCCCACCAGGCTCCCCCGTCCCTGGGATTCTCCAGGCAAGAACACTGGAGTGGGTTGCCATTTCCTTCTCCAATGCATGAAAGTGAAAAGTGAAAGTGAAGTCGCTCAGTCGTGTCTGACTCTAGCGACCCCATGGACTGCAGCCCACCAGGCTCCTCCGTCCATGGGATTTTCCAGGCAAGAGTACTGGAGTGGGGGTGCCATTGCCTTCTCCGATATAATCCAATCAATACCGCCTTCTATCATGGAGATATTTTGAGGCATTCCAAAGGAGTCTATTCTGTTTGGCTGGCCATTCAATCACTACACCTAACACAGTCCCCAAAACAAAGACGACAATGCAGCCTTCCTCCTGGGGAGAAAACGCCCCTCCCCACAGCTTCTAATACCTGGAAAGTTCTCATCAGTGTCAGCAGATCCTAGGCACCAGATCCAGAGTCTGGGATTTTAATACTAGTCTTAAGTTATCTTGAAACAGAGCGAGTTTCAAGAGAAACTCTCTCCTAACACCCCTCCTAACTCCCCTCCTAACACCTGTCCATTTAATTGTTAGAGATCTGATTTTATTACATTTTCAGGAACACATTAAGAAAGAGAAAGGGATAGACCATGTATATGCTAGTCAATGGTTTGAATGGCTTCGTTTTTGAAGAACAAAATAATCTTGAAACTAAGGGAGCCACTGGGGAAGACAGGAAAGTATGGTAAATTTTCAATATGTGTCATTTTCCCAAGGCATTATTTCTAAGTGACATTTTAAATTGAGAGCTGGAGTCACTCCTCCGTCAAAAAGAAAAAAAAAATTGAATTCATGTAATTAAGGCCTGTCACTGTCAAGGTCAGGGAGTGGGGTACTCACAGCAAGCTGCTGCAGGGCAGCAGCTGCAAGGCCAAGGAACAGAAGGGCAGATACCATCTGGGGTGCCTCTCAGAGTACCAGTTACTTCAGTCTAAAAGGTCAGGGGAGATGAATCACAGGCAGAGAGAGGCCCGCAGGGTCTTGCTTTCTCTTGTGAGCTAAAAGGACATCTCTGCAGAGAACACTTCAAAGAACTCCAACGGATTGTAAGGAGTATTCGGGAACATTCTTCTGGACTTTATGGATGGTTTGGCTTGATGAATCTTAATCACCTCTCTGCAACAAGACTTGTGAACTGATGGGATAGCCGTGCTTTTCTTTGCTGATTTTCATTCCCTAACATCTCAGTCTCTAAAATTGTTACTGTCCTTTCCATCATTTTAGCTTACTGTTTTATCCTTTGAATCTTTTAGTCCCCTTTCGGCCCCTCCTCAACAGTTTGTTTAATGGTTGGTATCATTTAAAAATAATTTATTTTATGGTTTTGTATTCAAATTGAGTTTTGAGCAGGAGAGGGGCCTGGAATGAAGGGAGACTTCTGGGAGAGAGGGTGGGCTGTGCTCATCCCCTATTATCAGCCTCTGGCTGCTGCTTCCTATGGATTTCCCAGGCAAGAATACTGGAGTGGGTTGCCATTTCCTCCTCCAGGGGATCTTCTCCACCCAGGGACAGAACCTGCGTCTCCTGTGCAGCAACCTTAAGACAGCGCTACACCAGAAGTGAGGCACAAGAATTTCCCTCAAAGCTTCTAAGGGGGGAGACAGATTCCTTGAGGGCAAAGTTCACCTTGCTTAACAGCCCCAGACTGTGCTGTTTTTATAGCTCTGCTGTGCAAATCAGTTGAAGCGATTTATCTGACACTGAGAATTTTCTCCTTTGCTCCATGCCATCAAGCTTGTTAATATTTCATGTAAAATTAAGTTGATTGCTTGATCAGCAGATCCCATACTTCATATAGTCCATCCCAGCAATTCCAAATGATAAAAGGCTTCTTTTGTTGCTGTTTTTAGCTATGAATGTGCTCTAGAAGGTTGTTACCATGTCTATGATCAGTAAGTGTCATGATTAATGTTACCTCCATATAGCATTTATCTTCAAAAATGGTACTGCAGCAAAATGGGCTTCATTAGCAAAGCACACCACATCACAAAACACACCTTCTGGTGCAACATTAATTCTGCAGACAGAAGATCCCCCAGAGAACACAGAACAACCCATCAGTGAGTTACCTTTATAGGAAAACACAAACTATTTCCATTGGACAACAGACTTGTACACTACAGAACACAAAAGATTCCCTCACCGGAAAAAACGAGGAGACCTTTGTTAATTTTGTTCCCTCTCCCTCCCGCCCAAAACAACCCACTAACCCAGTAACGTATTTTGCTAACAGAAACAAGTAGCTTTGCATTTCCCGAAGGGTAGATCCAAGTGTACAGATTATTGAAGGCATGACAGGTATTCCCTTTGGAAAACCCTGGGGGGATATTCAGATCTAACAAGTAATTTGTAGGTGAACATGTGATTGGGCTTCCCTGGTGACTCAGATGGTAAAGAATCAGCCTGTAATGCAAGAGACCTGGGTTTGATCCCTGGGTTGAGAGGATCTCCTGGAGAAGAGAATGGCAACCCACTCTGTTCTTCTTGCTTGGGGAATCCCATGGACAGAGGGGACTGATGCGCTACAGTCCATGGGGTCCCAAAGAGTTGGATACGACTGAGCAAAATCAGGATCATGTGACTGATATGGCACTGTTTCTATTTTAACCCACAATCAGAAATAGTGAGACAAAGATTCCATTTGGTCCAACTCATTTCATGAAAAGCCATGGCCACTGAATCCGTCCCTAGTTCTGTCCATCTACCTGAAATCACAATGGCCAAATAACACTAAGTTAATGAGTGATCAAAAATCCCACCATTACTACTGGGAAAAAAAAATCAAAGATTATTCATTTGACATGCAATGATCAGCTGCTGAGTAGCACTGAAGATACAATAGTAAATAAGACACCTCCCCACTCCCCAAAGTTTATAATCTTAAGTGGGGAAAGAGACAACAGAACACACAGTTTTTTAGACGGGTAAATTCAAGGTACTATGGAAGGACATAAGAGGGGGTGCCTAACCCAGTAAGGAGCTAAAGCTGAACGAGGAGGAGTTAGTAAAACAAAAAGGAAGGGAGGGAAGGAAGAAGGGAGAGAAACAGAAAAAAGGAAAGAAAGAGAATTATAAAAAATTACATTGCACATTCAGATGAATGCCAGTAATTCAATGTGGCTGGAGAAACAGGCACAGGAGATGGCTCACCTCCTCAAGAATTACGTCTTGTTAAGGAGTTTGAATTTTAACCTTAAGGCAGTGGGGAACCTTGGTAAGATTTTAAGCACATGATCCAAGATTGCTGCTCCAGAAAGATTAGGCTACAATAAGAAATACAAAGTAGATAAAGAGCAGCAGCTACTGCTGCTGCTAAGTTGCTTCGGTCGTGTCCGACTCTGTGCGACCCCACAGACAGCAGCCCACCAGGCTCCCCCGTCCCTGGGATTCTCCAGGCAAGAACACTGGAGTGGGTTGCCATTTCTTTCTCCAATGCGTGAAAGTGAAAAGTTAAAGGGAAGTCGCTCAGTCGTGTCCGACTCTTCGCGACCCCATGGACTGCAGCCTACCAGGCTCCTCCGTCCATGGGGTTTTCCAGGCAAGAGTACTGGAGTGGGGTGCCATTGCCTTCTCCGATAAACAGCAGAGCATTAGGTAAAAATACCAGCAAGTACAGATAGTTCAATAATCTAGGGTAGAGATAATATATACTGAACTAATGATGTAGGTAGGAAAAGGGAGGAATGATGAATTAAGAGAACCGCCACTAAATAGTAAATTTCCATTTTGCTTTTTTTTTAATGTCCATTTTGCTTTTTAAAGCTATCACAAAATCATCCAATTCCATATCTCCCCAAGGCTCAGGTTCAAGGGGCTGAACTACCTGATTCATGCACCCAAAAGTGGTTTGGGCAACAATGGCCCTGACTGAGCAAAATCTGTTCAAAGTCCAACTGCATCGTCAGGACTAAACCCAGAAAATAGGCTCCTCTCGATTTACACTCTACTAAGGCTCAGAACACCATATATTTAAGTCCAAATTAAAAAAAAAAAAAATCATATTATCTAACAATAATATCTGAAATGCTAAAATTTACATTAAAAACATAATTACTTTCTGACAGGCAGTTTAGCACAGTTATCCTGATACAGTGAGTACTTAAACTCTACTCAAAAACTGTGCAGCAGGTTTAAAAGTTGTTATACTAGAAAAATTAGGAAAGGCAGAATTAACTTGAGAAAAAAAAAATCTTCAAGAAAAGAACGTTTAGTAGAGGGCAGTTAATATTGGATGGATACAAGAAGTATTGCCACTGTACCATGGCACCTCCAGTCAATTAAACTAAACATTAGGGTACCACACATTAAGGGGAAAAAATGATTAAGTCCAAGGAGCAAGAAGGATGGGGAGATGAGAGGAGAAAAAAGCAAGGTATCTTGCTTAGAAACTCTTATCTAGCAGAATGGTTCCTAATAGCTAAAGAGGGAAGAAAAAACATTGGTTCCAGACTTTTGTATGAATTAGCCACTGTCCTCCAGCTATCAAACCACATGAGCTCTCAACAAAAGAGAAAAAATTCCATAAAAAATCACTTAACTAACTATGCCTACAGAGGATATAATCATTAGTTTCTTTTTTTTTTTTTAAAGGAAACAATCTTCAAAATAAGAATTTTGAATTCTTGAATTTCAGATGCTCTAATCTAAATGTTTTCTTTAACCTTATAAGGGGAATTCCCTGGTGGTCCAGCGCCTTTACTGTCATGGGCCTGGGGTTCAATCCCTAGGCAGGAAACTAAGATCCCACAAGTTATGTGTGTGTTGTGGGGGTGGACGGGGGGAGTGGGAGTGCGTGCAGAGACATTTTAGGCAAAATTCCACAAATGTCTGCCATCTAAAATATGTTGTGAAATGATGAGGCATCCGTCAAGTCAATATTAATTCTGGAAAGGAGCAAAGCAGTAGGTAAAGATACCAGTGAGCAGAGAACATTTCAAAATATTGAAAATAATGGTTCTCTAGTTATAAACCACTTCAATTTTTAAAACTGTAAGCTTATACAATTTATAAGATATTTATGAAATCAGAGCAAAAAATGTCATTGAACAATTGTTCACTGTATTAATTATATTCCGCTCCATTTTAAAAATACAGGCCAATACTTAGCTTTTTAATCTCATTTTAAGAAGCTACAATACAATAGAACATTGGATCCAAATTAACTAGATACCATTATACACTGTATTTAATTGTAAAAAAATAACCATGGGTTTTTTTTTTTTTTTTAATGTTCTATTGTTTTGTTTTTTAGCAATTTCACTGCAATGTTTGTATTACTTAAATATTTTTAAACATTAGTAGCTCACAGATTATGCTCCTTAATCTGACAACCAGATACGGAATCATATAAGGTTTGATAATAGGCTCTATTTCCACCAGTTTCAGGCACAAGGTTTTAGGAGGGGCATTGATTAAATCTGGCTATTTTAATTTATTTATACTTTACCATATTCAAAAAGGATTTGAGAGGATACAGATACATGTTCAGGAAATATATTCTTCAATAAAGTGCTTAGCATAAAATTTTAACCAAAATATCACTGCCAATATTCTTTAGCCTTGCTTGTCAAAATGTTAAGAATATCAAAATGTTGAGATTATCAAACCTGCAAATTTACTAAATACAGGAGAAAGAGGAGAGGACAAACCCTTAGTGCTCTGCTTGAAAACAACTCAAACTGGGAAGCATCTTCACTTCAGTAAGAAAGGAATCAAATCAAACAGTAAATAATTTTGAAGGTGGGATGAGATGAAAGGAACTTAATTTTTTAAAAGGCAGCATATTATTTATACATGAATTAAGCTGTTGATTATTTACTTCATGTTCTTTTACCTATTTCAGAAAAATATTCTGAAGATTCCGACCAATCTGTTATAAACTAATTGCATTTTCTTTGTTCTATTTTCATTTGACTTTTCTGGATCCTGCTACTGTCAATATAAAAGGTAACTTTGAGGAGCATTAAAAAAGAAATACAAAGACTCTACTGTATCATAATTAAAGTTTGTGCTATTCTCAAAAACTGAAAGAGTTTTAAACAAAAAGGTATTTAAATTTTTTTTTCAGTCTATTATTAAAAACAAAATAACTTAAAATAATTCTGGAGTTGTCACAGTCTAAGAGTATAAATACTCTCAGATGGTTACTTGAAGTATTAAGCTACTTTGCTGCTGCTGCTGCTGCTAAGTCACATCAGTCGTGTCCGACTCTGTGCGACCCCAGAGACGGCAGCCCACCAGGCTCCCCCGTCCCTGGGATTCTCCAGGCAAGAACACTGGAGTGGGTTGCCATTTCCTTCTCCGATGCATGAAAGTGAAAAGTGAAAGTGAAGTCGCGCAGTTGTGTCCGACTCTTCGCGACCCCATGGACTGCAGCCTACCAGGTTCCTCCATCCATGGGATTTTCCAGGCAAGAGTACTGGAGTGGGGTGCCAAGTGTGACTTTTAGGTAGTGCAGTGGTAAAGAATCTGCCTGTCAATGCAGGAGACGCAAGAGACACGGGTTCGATCCCTGGGTCAGGAAGTTCCCTTCGAGTAGGAACTGGCAACCCACTCCAGTATTCTCATCTGGAAAATTCCATGGACAGAGGAGCCTGGTGGGCTACGGTCCACAACTGTCACAAACAGTCGGACAGGACTGAGCATGCACAAATACACACACACATCACAGAGGTAAGGTGTTCCATCATACTCCTATGTTGAAAGAAGGCAACTTTCTTCAAATTGGGCTGTGAATTTAACAATTCCAATTTAAATACAAGATTACTTAGAGTCTGGAGGGAAAAAGGTTCTAAAGTTCAAGTAAAAATGTACAAAAAGTCATAAAAATTTACAAAAGAATAAGGAGGGGCCAGCCTCTAAGTTACACTGTAATTAAGGTAATAATACTTCACTAAAACAGTGGATACTGGTACACTTTATAAGGGGTAAAGTGTTAAAAAATAAAGAAAACTCAAAATACTAAAAGAGATATTATATAATAGTTAGGGGAAATGGAAAAGATAAAAAATTTTACCAGTTGGGGCAGGGGTGGGGGCGCGGAGGGCAAGACAAGACGACCTAAAACACACAGGCACACACACTTTTCTACATGTGAAATATATGTACAAAGTTGAAAGACAAAAAACAAGTTGGGCAAAAACTGTAGCATATCACAGAACAATCTTCCTATGAAAAAGATTAGCACAGCAATAGATTGCACAAGCAAAAGATTTATTAATATGAAATTTACAACTAGCTGTAACTGGCATTAAATAGATGAAAAACATTTGATGAAACCAGTAATTAAAGGAATGAAGACAAAAATCAAAGAACAGTAAAAACCCTAATACTTAGTAAGGGGAAATGGTGACCATCATACAATGTTACCAGCACTATGAATAGATACAACATTTCTATAGGGTAATATGTATCCAAGTTTAAAATGTGCACCCCTTCTGGTCCAATAATTCCTCTTTCAAAATGTAAACTAAGGAGCTGCTGTGGCTGCAGCTAAGTCGCCTCAGTCGTGTCCGACTCTGTGCAACCCCATAGATGGCAGCCCACCAGGCTCCCCCGTCCCTGGGATTCTCCAGGCAAGAACACTGGAGTGGGTTGCTGATCATCTCTTAAAGATGGTAGCCATTCATCACAGTGTTCTTTGTAATCGTGACAAACTGAAAATAGCCTAAATGCCGACCAATAATAGTAATGAACACAGATTAGTGCCTCATAAATAAAAATGTCATGCATCTATTAAAAGCGATGGAGAGATCATACATTTACTGACGAAAAAATTACTCATGACATTTTACATGGAAGCTCCATGAGAGCAGGGGCCTTGGATATATTGTTCTTCAATCTTATTTCCAGCACCTAGAACAGTGCCTTGTACAAAAGAGCTTCCTAGAAAGTATTTATTAAATAGATGAATTTTAAAGCTGGTTACAGAACAACCATGGTGTGGTCCCTTCCTCGTTCCTTCCGGACCTCCCTCTCTTCCTTTCCCTCCCCCTACAGAAATATAACTGGAAGGATAGTACAAAAGGTTGACAGGCAATGGAGTTTTGGTGTCTCTGTTTAACTTTGTTCTTTCTTCTCTGTAGTCTAATTCTCTATACAGTAAGCCTGTTTTATTTCTATGATCAGATAAAGTAACAAAACTGCTTTTTAAGAACTCATATATTTAAAATGAAGTCTAGAATGTTCACTGCCTACAGCTCACAAACTCCAAAACCTAAAATCAACAGTCTCCAAGAAGCATTTTTCATTCATCTTCAAAGAAATACCAGCATGCCTTTACAATGTATCAGTAGCATCTTTCTCCACTACCAGGAAATGCCACACTACACTAATAAAATGCAGCATTTCTAAAAGGAAGAAGTACACTTTTTTTGCAGTGAAAAGGGAAAGAAAAACTGTAAGCAATTAATTTCTTAAAGTCCTCCCCTCTCTACCAACATATACTCTATTCTAAATGGTGGTAAAGATCACTATGCACAATCTTTTTTTTTTTTTTTCCTTCCAGCTAAAAGTCTAGTGAATCCAAGAGTAATGGGCTGTGTCAATTCTTTCATTTCCTTACAAAGACTTTTTCCATTTTAAAGACATTCAAACAATTGAAATATCAAAAGTAGCTACACACCCTATGTCATACTCATCCCATTACCCGATTTTATTTTATTTCATAGTCTTTATCACTATCTGAAATAACCTTATTCGGATTTTAATTATGTCTCTCCCTTCTGGAATGTAAGCTCTATGAGGACAGGAATTCCGTCGTGCTTACTACTGTGTCTTCAGTGAATGGTATCTATGAAAAGGTATGTGCCTGGGGGCGGGGGACCCAATCTAAACAAGACAAAATATAAGGAATTGGGGGGGGGGGGGAGCCACACTGAAATGTACAAGCTGACATGACTTAAGGTTACAACACCAGTTCAGAGGTTTGGTGGACGTTTTTCAAGATGGACAGGTGCTTCACATCTATCTAAGGGCAGAAAGCTCATCCAGGAAGAAGAAAATCCACAGGGAGGTCTCCAGGTGGCAGCGTGCAGCTCCCAGAAGAGTGGAAACGATCATCATAATAGAAATGTGGCCCAGGTCGAGAGAGGGGAAAAAAACCCACAATACACCATACATCTTGGCCCAGATGAAAAACCACACGAATCCATAGCACATTAGCACATCAAACCAAGCAAGCAACCTTCCGCCCTACACATAAAAAGAGTACAGTCTCTTTCCCCTGGCTGTGAAGTCGCCTGCCGCCCAGCCACCCCCTCACCGGTGACTTCTCTCTTCCAATGAGCCCCCCGGCCCAGCTGAGCCAAGGCTACAGAGACTGGGAGGAAGAGTCTGAAAATTGGCTGTCTCCACCCCTATCCAAGCCCAATCTCCTCCAAAGCGAAATTCCTCCTACCCTCGCCTGTCCCCGAGGCCTGGACCCCTCCACGGGCTCCTCCAGCTGCCCCTCACTCACGTGTAGATGATGGCCATGAAATGCATCAGCCACAGCACCAAGAAGAGGACGAACCCGAAGACGGCCATTCCCTCCAGGGCCAGGTCCAGCAGCGCCATCCCCCGGCCCGGCCCGCTCCGGCCGCCGCAGCGGACAGCGCTCCCGCAGGAGGAGGACTGGGTGGGCGCCCGGCGCGGGGGCGCAGAAGAGGAGAGAAAGGTGGGGAGAGGAAGGGGCGGAGGGGGTGGGGGCGGAAGGGGCGGGCAGGGCCTGCGCGCCCCCGCCCGCGCGCGCTCCCTCGCGCGCTGGCCCGGGCGCGCTCGCGGATGTAGGCGCTGCAGTGGCCGGACTCAGTGGTCAGGTCGGCCGTGGCCCCGCGCTCCCGCTCGCCTCTCCACCCCCTCGCGGCCGCCTGCTGGACCCCGCGCGCCTGCGCCGCCGCCTCCGTCGCCGCCCCGCCGCCTTCCCGCAGCCTCGGCGCCGGGCTCCGGGCAGCGCAGCTCCGCGCCCTGCTCTGCCGCCGCAGCTCCGCGCACTAATCGAAACCACCGCCTGGCGCCCCGACTCCCCGGCGCACCCCGCCCCGCCCCGGCCCTCCGAAACCGCGGTCCCGCCCTCCGAGGGGCGGTGCGCGCCGCTCCTCTCCGCCCACCCTGCCGCCCTCGCGCTGGTGGCGTCACTGTCGTGAGCGCGCCCCTGGGAGGGTTAATCTGGGTGTTCCTCTCGAGGCTCCGGCCGCCGCCCACCTCTCGGTGACCGGCGAATGCGACCCGGGCAGCCAGCTCTGCACCCCTGGGCCCGCCTCTGTCGGCGGAGCGCGATCCTGTGTCCAGCTCGGAGGACACTTTCCCTTTGTCCGGCTCTGGTGTGCCAGGGCGTCATAGGAAAAGACCCGCGGTTCCAGGCAGCCCCGAGTTGCCTACCAGGGCAACTTACAAAGCTGCGTCCGCAGTCTCTGCGCCGGGCATTGCCCGGAGCGGCCCACATCTTCCAAGGCATGTTCCTGGGCGTCCGGGTGTGTCCCGTTGCCTTTCTCCCTTGCTACTTTCGAGGCTATCGAGCCTTGGATCACAAAGTACCGAGAGTGAAATCTGTTTCACAGATCTCTTAAGCACCTTAGAAGCAGCATGTAACATACAAGAAATTCTCAAACTCAGGATGTTTAAGGATTAGCTGATTCTGAAGTCCTCTAAGACTCCTGCCCAATATGATAGCCATAGGGGGCTATTGCGCGCTTGAAATGTGGATAGTAGGAACTGAGAGAGTTGTGTTACGAATGTAAGTCATACACCTGATATGAAGTGATACACTTGATATCATTACTTTTATATTGACTACAAATTCTAAGAATATTTTTGATACATTGAGTTAATTTATTAAAATTGTTTCACTGTCTTTGCTGTTGTTTTTTAAATTCTGCTAGCTACTAGAAGATTTTAAGTTACCCAGGAGGATAGCACTCTAAAATGGAAAGATGTGGCATTTTGGATAGTAAGGTAACCTAGTGTTTATCTTAATTTTAAATCAGTCCAGGAGATGTTTTAATCTAGTACTAAACGTTTCTGTTTGTTTCTTTAGCCTAGATGAGTTTATATAGTTTCTTCATTGTTTTATGTTTAGACAGTGTTTATTATTTCAAATGATTTCTTTTTACATAATCCGTGACTCCCTAGAGAGATTTCAGAATAGAATTCAATTTTGGAAAGAAGTTGTTTATCATTGTTATTTATATAGTTGATATTGATCGAATGAACTACCTCAATCTACAATTAAATGATAAACTACAATCAGAAAGGGGCTTCCCAGGTGGCTCAGTTATAAAGAATCCACCTGCATGCATAACACAGGGGTTACCCTGTGTCAGAAAGATCCCCTGGAGAAGGAAATGGCAACCTACTCCAGTATTCTTACCTGGAAAACCTCATGGACAGAGGATTTTGGCAGGCTACAATCCATGGGACAGAGAAGACTTGTATACGACTTAGCGACTGAGTGTACACACACCTTTAGAAAAGAGTTTGAATTAATGTCTATGTTGAGAACCAATCCTGGATTTGCTGTATCCTTGTTTTACCTGGGTAAAGTCAGTAAGAAAGAACAAGGCTTAGAAACCAGACTTCATTGTTGAGAGTTACTGGTTGATAAAGTTATAGCCCGATAGTGTACTAGCATGGAAATAACACTACAAGTGAAAATTTTAAAATGTCACTATTTTAGTTAATCAAGTCTGACTTAAAAAGAAACATTTGAATACATTTCAACATTTCTGAAATGGAAATGGATCTCACAGTCAATGGCATCTTACAATTAATTGGTGTTTTTTTCTTAGTTGTATGTAAAATAATGCTGCATCTTACCATTAATGTACTGTTAAGATATGATGAACTACATCAATTGGTCAGTTTAAGCATTTTGTGTTATTCTGCATTTATCCAAATTGTTTTTGGAACCTTACAACGAAGGATTTTATAATCAATGACATGGAAAATGAAGCCAAAGAAAAGTGAAAGAATCAAATATTCTGAAGAGTTAACAGAACTCCTGTAATTGGGTATAACTAGTAGATAGAAGATTTGCTGTGTTGTACTTTAGCCTATTTAAACTTAGTCTGTCCAAGTCTGGTTGATGATTTTAAAGGAGTAGCATTAGAATGTGTAATCCTAAGGTTATATAGGCTTCCCAGGTGGCGCTAGTGGTAAAGAACCCGCCTGCCAACGCAGGAGACATGAGACCCGGGTTCAATCCCTGAGTGGGGAAGACCCCCTGGAGAAGGGCATGGCAACCCACTCCAGTATTCTTGCCTTGAGAATTCCAGGGACAGAGGAGCCTGGCTGGCTACAGTCAATGGAGTCACAAAGAGTTGGACACAACTGAGTGACTAACACTTTTTTTTCACTTTCAACATTCTTTAGATATGGTAAAAGTATAAATTTCTTCCATGTAGCATAGCAGCATAGAAGTTTAGTAAAAACCCTGCCCGCTGATCTTACTTTTGGCAGTTTACATTGTTTTGGTTGCTTGTCTAAAGGGCTCTCCTGTCTCTTTGAACACCAATTCTACCAAGTTCAGGGCCTCTGATTTTTTTCAGTGGCAATTTAGTAGCACTAGTGATTTAAATACGTACATTTTTAAGGAGCAGTGTTTTTAGAGATAAACAAAACCCAAATTTGACTGTCATTTAATGGCCATGGATAGTTTAGTTTTAAAACCTTAACAAGAAAAGGATTTAAAATGTCTAGTTCAACCACGAAGTTGGAACACATTTTGTTTGAACCAAATCCAGACCAAAATAACTGTAGCTGATTCCAACTGAAATGGAATTATATTGGTTCTAGTTCTATGTCCCAGAAAAGACAAGAACAGAGGCTGGGAGAACATAGGTACTTAAGTTAGAGCAATGAAACAAACTTTGGCAAGTTGATTGTTACACTGTGCCCCAAATGCCTATATTTAAAAGTGCATTTACATTTTTAAAAGTTGTAATATTTTCAACAATCAGGATTCTTAATTTGGATTGTGTCTAAGAGAAAAATCATATTTAGTGAAATTTCTAAAAAAAAATCATGTTTAAAATGTGACACAAAAGCTATGCCTACAGAAAAAAGACTAAAAGATAGTGCATCAAACAATCAGTTATAACTACTTGTCTTTGAGAAATGAAATGTGTTGACTTTTAAAAATCTACCTTTTTATATTGTTGACTTTCTGTATTGAGCATTATTATTTCCACAGAGAAAAATGACCATTTTCTATTTTATAAATGAGTTAATCAATGATGAAAAACATCACATAAAATTTGAAATTTTTTAAAATAAAAATTATGAGTGATAAATCACTTTGGAAGATAGTTTGACATTTACTTACAAAACTAAACATACTCTTAACCATACAATCCAGCAATCACACTCCTTGTTGTTTAGTCAAATGAACTGAAAACATACTCATACAAAAACCTGCACGCAGATGTTCATAGCAGCTTTATTCCTAATTGCCAAAACTTCTCAGGTAAAGAACCCACCTGCCAATGCAGGAGACATAAGAGATGTGGGTTTGATCTCTGGGTTGGGAAAATCCCGTGGAGGAGAGCATGGCAACCCACTCGAGTATTCTTGCCTAGAGAATCCCATTGACAGAGGAGCCTGGTGGGCTACAGTCCATAGGGTTGCAAAGAGCTGGACATGACTGAGGTGACCTAGCAGAAATGCATGCAAGCCAAAAGTTGGAAGCAACCAAGATATCCATCTGTAGATGAAAGTATAAATCTATTGTCTGGTCCATCCATACAGTGGAATATTTTTAAGTGCTAAGAAGAAATTAATTATCAAGTCATGAAAAGACATGGAGAAATTTAAATGCATTTTATTAAGTATAATAAAATAAGCCAGTCTGAAAAGGCTACATACTGTAGAATTACAACTATATAACATTCTGGAAAAAGCAAAATTATGGAGACAGTAAAAATGTCAGTGATTGCCAGAAGGGAGTGAGTCGGGGGGGTTCCCACTTCCTGCAACAGAGGCAAGTCACAGAGGATTTTTATGGCAGTGAAACTATTCTGTATAATGGTGGATACATGTATTACACATTTGTCAAAAAACTATAGAATGTGCAACACCAAGAGTGAACCCTAATGTAAACTATGGACTTTGGGTGACTGTGATGTGTCAATACAGTTTCATCAGCTACAACAAATATACCAATCTGGGGCAAGGTGTTGTCAGTGGGGAACTGTGCATGTGTTGGGCAGGAAGTATAAGGGAACTCTGTATTTTCTGCTCAGTTTTACTGTGTACCTAAAACTGCTTTAAAAAATAAAGTCTATTAAAAAAAAATTAGTGAATGCTACACACACACACACAAAAGTATTGGAAACATTCCAAGTGTCTGAATTCATGAAATAAACTAGTTTGTCATCACATCCCAGGGCTTCCCATCTTCTAGGCAGTCAAATATTTGTTGAACAAGTGAATTAGTTTATTTAAAGGGATCTGCATTGAGAGAAATCACTAGAAATGTTGCTCAACTTTCTCCTTTGTTTGCAAATGCTTTAAACATGTTCCCCCCCCCCCCCTTTGTGGAAAAGAAATACACATTAACTACCCATGCTCTTCCTTCAGATTACAAAGTTTGACCACAGAGTTAGGGTGAGAGTAACTACATATTAGTTCACCTAATCGCAATCTGAAGACCTGCCCCAAAGCCCATGCTCTACTTGGCAGAGTCAACAGCATCATTTTTATGTCAATATTGGACATTCAATATTGAACAACAGGGGTCCACTTAGACACAGATTTCTTTTTTCAGTAAATACTACTATAGTGCTACATGATCTGATGTTGTTTGAATGTAGTTAATGTGTTATTTTTAAAAGATAGGTTTACTGTAAATCTTCAGCCCTATTTAAAAAAAAAAAAACTTCTTTAAAAAGTAAAAAGTGATCCTCCAAAAATTGGGTAAATTTGAAGTTTTGAAAACAAAGTTAGAATCCATTGATTCTACAAATTTGTGGTGCTAATGCCCAAAGAAACAATTTAATTCTTGGCCTTCCCCCCATCCCCTAAGCCTGTTTGAAATTAGTAGAAAAAATGCCTTATCTACTTATCAGCTCAGGTGCTTAACCTACAGTCATTTTGTTACCCATTAAATGGTAACTTTGTAAAGGCCTTCACATCCTAAGATACTGTATCACTATGAATAGACTTCAAATGTACAAAGGTTCTAGGCAGATTGTCAGTTCAGGGCCTCATCTTGATAAACCACTGGTATAGTGTGTTTGTATGTTACAGGTGTGGTCCAGGGTAGAGCTAAGAGTTTACTAGAGTTCATTTCATTCTCAGCTGTTCTGCTAACTGGTACCCAAATGACTAATTAAAATGTTAATTATACTCATTTCCTTTCAAATGTCATACTTGCTTTTGTTTTAATCCATAGTGAGCTAGGTTGAAGCACCAATGTTCATTCCTAAAGGAAGCTAAATTCTAAAGATTTCCAAATGTATCCCATGTAAATATCAATTATTTTTTCAAAATGTTTTTAAATTTGCTTTTTTTAGATAGAGATTCATGACTCCATTCAATTATTTATTTAAATGTACAATGTCAAAAACCTTCACCTAGGCTTCGTGTGTGTGCATGTGTGTGTGTGTGTAAATCAACTTGGTAGATTTATTGGAGAATGAGAGAGAGACAGACACTAAGACTGAAATCTACTCCTCCCTTGGTATCAGTGGGTGATTATTTCTAGGACCCCCCAGACACCAAAATCCACAAATGCTCAAGTCCCTTATATAAAATGACATAATGTTTGCATATAACCAAAGCACTACAGGTATGTATTATATAAGCATATACTTTTGTATGGGTTTCCCAGGTGGCTCAGTTGGTAAAGAATCCACCTGCAGTGCAAGAGATTCATTGACCAGAGGTTCAACCCCCTGGTCAGGAAGATCCCTTGGAGGAGGACATGCAACCCACTCCTGTATTCTTGCCTGGAGAATCCCGTGGACAGAGGAGCCTGGCAGGTTACATTCCATAGGGTTGCAAAGAGCTGGACACGACTGAAGTGACTGAGTAGCAGCAGCATACTCTTGTATACTCTAAATCATCTATTACTTATACTACCTAATGCAGTGTAAAATGCTCTGTAAACAGTTGCCAGGACATACAGCAAATTCATTTTGCTTTTTGAAACTTTCTGGAATTTTTTCCCAATTATCTTCTATTCTAGGTTTGAATTCCAGTTGGTTGAATCCATGAATTTAGAACCTATGGGTATGGAAGGCAACTATATTTATTGAACACAAAAACATAAGTTATGTGCCAGGCAAATTTGAAAATATTAATTTAATTTTCACAAATGTCATGAAATTGGAAGCCATAAAGATAAAGTAACTACTGAGTGACACATCTGATAAGTGAGGGAGCTGGAGTTTGGACCCAGGTCTGTCAGACTTCAAAGCCAATGCTCTTTATATTTAAAAAAAAAAGTACAATATTAAGTTAATTTAAACAAAGTATAGTAGATGATCAGTCCTCAAGTTTAGACAGCAAAGTATTGATAGATTTTGGTTTAGCATTATTTAGTTTGCTAACCAATATTCTGTAGATGTCACTTTCAACATCTGAGACCTGGGAAAGTGTATTAAGAATAGATCATATATTTCATGCTAAATTGCACTGACAATTTAAACACCTTACTCTTTTACCACATCTTTTTCTTCGGTTAAGAGGAATTTCATGAAATACATTGTCATTTCAGAACAATTCATCTAAGAGAGTAAACAACAAGTAGATAAATTTAAAAGATCAGGAAAAGGCCAATAAAACCTGTTTCTTGTTTTATTATTTCATAGTATTAATGGCAATATAACTTAAGTGTGAGTTTAAATTTTACTAATGAACAAAGGCTGTCAAGATAACCTATATCTTTTGAGTTCAGAATCTCTACAAAATGCTTTGTTTGAGGATACAGTGAAGACTATTGGTTAAGCACATACATACGTACGTTGTGAATATCACATTGGCTGGGTTTAAATTCCAATTCTACCATTTACCAGCTACATGACCTGAGTTGTGAGGGATGAAATTAACATATATAAAATATTCAGAATGGTTGCAGGTGCATGTACATTTCATGGAAGTTTTATTATTATTCCTTAATAGAAAACATTCATTCATTCTAATTTCATCTAGATCACTAATTTTTTATTTTCTCAATTTCTTCCTTTACGGTTTTTACCCATGAAAAATAAAATTAACAACACTTAAAAGGATTTTCTTTTTAAAGCAAATTGGTCTCTCTGTAAGCAGAAGCATTCAACAACCCCCAATTTTTGCTTATTACACAAATCAGGATGTTCTAGAGATCTCATTTTTCCCTAACATAACTGACTTAGTCAGTCAGAAACAAATGTAAATAGATAATTGTATAGAATAGGAATAATATTACATAGTAGAGAGCAAACAAAGGTACTTTTATCCCATGAGAAAAATCAATTTCAGGCCTTAAAATATTCTTAAAAGCAAAGAATAAGATTTAAAAGGTATTTAGATACACATGGGGGTTTCCCTGGTGGCTCAGATGGTAAAGTGTCTGCCTGCAATGAGGGAGACCCGGGTTCGATCCCTGGGTTGGGAAGATCCCCTGGAGAAGGAAATGGCAACCCACTCCAGTATTCTTGCCTGGAAAACCCCATGGACAGAGGACCCTGGGAGGCTACAGTCCATGGGGTCACAAAGAGTCGGACACGACTGAGCGACTTCACTTTTCACTAGATACACATGGGGTCTTCTAACATGTATGAAATGATATTGAATAAGTGTTAATATTATTTTCACTAATAAATATCTTTAAAATAGTTAGAATAAAATGCATCAGGATATCAGGATTAACAGAAGGCAGTTTTCAGAGTCTAGATTACATGACAATTTTTTTTAAGCTCTAAATTTTTTTTAAAGTAATATTCTGTATGAATGAGACCAAATTAACATGAATTTGTGAAGAAGATGAGCCCTCCACTCATTTTGGTAATTTAATTGTTCAGAAATCTTATCAGATTATTTTTAAGGTTTTATTTCCTTGTGGATATATTTGAGGTATTATCTCAAATACGAGAAGCATGAAACAGTTCATTGTGCAATTCAAAGAAACAGAAACAACTTCTGGGGGTCCTATTATATTAAGCTCATCCCTAAATTCAATTACCCAGTTTAATTATTTTGAGATCATTTGGGCTTGGGAGACATTGTTAATGGTTATTTGCTATACAATGGAAAATATTGAGCAAAATTATTTGAACAGACTGTTAAAAATGTCAAACAAATGAATGGCTTTCCTTCCATTTATTCAGCTGCTGCTGCTGCTGCTAAGTCGCTTCAGTCGTGTCCAACTCTGTGCGACCCCATGGACTGCAGCCCACCAGGCTCCTCCGTCCATGGGATTTTCCAGGCAAGAGTACTGGAGTGGGGTGCCATTGCCTTCTCTGTCCATTTATTCAGCAGCAAACATCAAAAGAAACTATGTTCCACTGAGTACCTTGTTCTCATTCTTTGGATACAAAGTTAAAAATGATAAAAATCCTTTTTTAAGGGGACTTTCACAGTTGGTTATGGAAGATAAACACAAGAACAGATCATGGTAATGCAATGTTACAAATGTGGATAAAGAGGGACAAGGAGAATTGTGTGGGAGTTGGGAATAATTACTTTTATTTAGAAAAGTCTAGCAAGACTGCATGGAGAGGTCCTGGGTCCTGAAGAAAGAGTAAGAAGAAAGCAGAATGTCTCATGTGCTTACTTTTTAAAATCTAGACAACTGAACAGCCTCTGGGAGGATGCTGGGAGGCAGTCAGAAAACAGTCCAAATGAACACAGCTCGAAAAACAGTTCACCTTGGCTAACTGCTAAGTTAATTGATATGTGATTGAAAATCCATTTATATTGAGGGTGACCATAGAAATGATTGTCCAAACTGGGACACTTTTGAGGAAGAAAACTATCAAGCTAGAAAAGCTGGTGTAAACTGAGGCTATCTCAGGCACATTGGCCATCTGGTCACACAGAAGGTCCAGCAAGGCTCAGTCGGGGCTCTGACTCCACTGTTGTTGGGTTTTTTGTGTTTTGTTTTTCTCTTTTGAGATACTCTTGGCTCTCCTCCTCTATGTGTCACTTCGGTCTTCAAGCTGACTTCTCTCATGGTTGGAAGATGGCTGCTAACCTGTACCTCATGGTTTTTCCTTCACAGGCAGGAAAGGAGAAAATGTGTTAGTTATTCACAACCTACCTAACAAAAATCTGGCCTCCCCTCGCCCCAACCTCCCCACAATTGGAATACCCTTGACGCCACTTGCATATTGGCCTATATTACGGCAAGAAAGACCAGAATGGTTAAATTAGGAACCACTGAAGCTGGTAGTAGCTCCTCTCGGCCGCCGCCCCTGACCTCGGACTTCGGACTTCGGTAGCTCTTCTCGGCCGTTCCTGCGCGGTAGCAGCCTGGCACTCTCGGCTGCTGCCCCTGACCTCGGACGTGGGGCAACTCCTCTTGGCCGCCGCTCTTCGGGCATGGGGTCCTCCCGGCTTCTGCCCCTGACCTCGGACGTGGGGTAGCTCCTCTCGGCCGCGCTTTAGTGCGCCGGTCGCAGCCGCCTGCGCTTTAGTGCTTTTAGTTTTCATTCCGATCCCAAAGAAAGGCAATGCCAAAGAATGCTCAAACTACCGCACAATTGCATGCTAGTAAAGTAATGCTCAAAATTCTCCAAGCCAGGCTTCAGCAATATGTGAACCGTGAACTTCCTGATGTTCAAGCTTTTTTTTTTTAACTTTACAATATTGTATTGGTTTTGCCATATATCAAAATGAATCCTCCACAGGTATACACGTGTTCCCATCCTGAACCCTCCTCCCTCCTCCCTCCCCGTACCATCCCTCTGGGTCGTCCCAGTGCACCAGCCCCAAGCATCCAGTATCGTGCATCGAACCTGGACTGGCGACTGGTTTCATATATGATATTATACGTGTTTCAATGCCATTCTCCCAAATCATCCCACCCTCTCTCTCTCCCACAGAGTCCAAAAGACTGTTCTATACATCAGTGTCTCTTTTGCTGTCTCGTATACAGGGTTATTGTTACCATCTTTCTAAATTCCATATATATGCGTTAGTATGTGTCAAGCTGGTTTTAGAAAAGGCAGAGGAACCAAAGATCAAATTGCCAGCATCCTCTGGATCATGGAAAAAGCAAGAGAGTTCCAGAAAAACATCTATTTCTGCTTTATTGACTATGCCAAAGCCTTTGACCGTGTGGATCATAATAAACTGTGGGAAATTCTGAAAGAGATGGGAATACCAGACCACCTGACCTGCCTCTTGAGAAATATGTATGCAGATCAGGAAGCAACAGTTAGAACTGGACATGGAACAACAGACTGGTTCCAAATAGGAAAAGGAGTACATCAAGGCTGTATACTGTCACCCTGCTTATTTAATTTATATGCAGAGTACGTCGTGAGAAACACTGGGCTGAAAGAAGCACAAGCTGGAATCAAGATTGCCAGAAGAAATATCAATAACTTCAGATATGCAGATGACACCACCCTTATGGCAGAAAGTGAAGAGGAACTAAAAAGTCTCTTGATGACAGTGAAAGTGGAGAGTGAAAAAGTTGGCTTAAAGTTCAACATTCAGAAAATGAAGATCATGGCATCCTGTCCCATCACTTCATGGGAAATAGATGGGGAAACAGTGTCAGACTTTATTTTTCTGGGCTCCAAAATCACTGCAGATGGTGACTGCAGCCATGAAATTAAAAGACACTTACTCCTTGGAAGGAAAGTTATGACCAACCTAGATAGCATATTCAAAAGCAGAGACATTACTTTGCCAACAAAGGTCCGTCTAGTCAAGGCTATGGTTTTTCCTGTGGTCATGTATGGATGTGAGAGTTGGACTGTGAAGAAGGCTGAGTGCCGAAGAATTGATGCTTTTGAAATGTGGTGTTGGAGAAGACTCTTGAGAGTCCCTTGAACTGCAAGGAGATCCAACCAGTCCATTCTGAAGGAGATCAGCCCTGGGATTTCTTTGGAAGGAATGATGCTGAAGCTGAAACTCCAGTACTTTGGCCACCTCATGCGAAGAGTTGACTCATTGGAAAAGACTCTGATGCTGGGAGGGATTGAGGGCAGGAGGAGAAGGGGATGACAGAGGATGAGATGGCTGGATGGCATCACTGACTCGATGGACGTGAGTCTGAGTGAACTCCGGGAGTTGGTGATGGACAGGGAGGCCTGGTGTGCTGCGATTCATGGGGTTGCAAAGAGTTGGACACGACTGAGCGACTGAATGAACTGAACTGAACTGAAGCTGGTAGTAATGATAGTCACACTCAGACTTCGTGGCAGCTATGTAATGGATGGGGAAAAGTAGAACTAAGAAGTAACTCTCATCCCCATTACACTGAGTTTTCACAAAATAATGAGAAACTTCTAGGACGTTTTAAATATGAAAGATCCTAGTTAAACTCTTTCAGTTTTTTGTTTTTAATAACAGCTTTTAAAAATTTTATTTATTTATTTGGCTGCATTGAATCTTAGTTTTGGCATGCAAACTCTTACATGTGGCATGTGAACTCCTAGTTGCAGCATGTGGGATCTAGTTCCCGGATCAAACCCAGGCTCCCTGCATTGGGAGTGCAGAGTCTTAGCCACTGGACCACCAGAGAAAAAGTCCCTTAGTAAAATTCACTCTTTTAAAGTATTCAATTCAGTGACTTGATGTATATTCACAAAGTTGTACAACCGTCACCAACCTAACTTCAGAACATTTTCATCACTGCAGAAAGAAACCTCATACCCATTAGCAGTCATTCCCCAGCTCCCCTTCCCCCTAGATCATTGCAACCCCTCAGGGAATTTCTGTCTATAGATTTGCCTACACTGACATTTAATAAAAATGGAATTATACAATATGTAGCCTTTGGTTACTACCTTCTTTCACAGTGTAATGTTTTCAAAGTTCATTCCTGTCATAGCATGTATCAGTACCTCATCACTTTTTTATAGCTGAATGATGTTCCATCGTATGAATATACTGCATTTCGTTTACCTATTCATCAGTTGAGTTGGACTTAGGTTGTTTTCATTCTTTGATTATTATGAATTATGCTGTCATGAATAGCCAGGTACAGACTTTTGTGTTTATTGTTGTTTAGTTGCTAAGTCATGTTCAACTCTTTGCAACCCCATGGACTATATAGCCCAGCAGGCTCCTCTGTCCATGGGATTTCCCAGGCAAGAATACTGGAGTGGGCTGCTATTTCCTTCTCCAAGGGATATTCCCTACCCAGAGATCAAACCCCACATCTCCTTATATTCTTATTTCTTTTGGCTCTAAGTCTACAAGTACTGAGCTGAATGGGAACTTTAATCTTTTGAGGAACCAGCGAAATGTTTTCTGAAGTGGCTGCATCAATGTACAATCCCACCAGCACTCAATGTGGGTTCCCATTTCACCACTCCCTCACCGTAACTAGGATGTTCCAGCATCTTAGTCTGTGTGAAGGGTATTTCATTATGGTTTTGATAGCATTTTCTTAATGGCTAATAATGTGGCCATGGTATGAATATAACTCGCCAAATTTCATATGTTGAAATCCTAACTCCTAAAAGTGTGTGATATTATTAAGTGGGGCTCATTGAGAGGTGAATCAGTTGTGAGGGTGGAGCTGTCATAAATGCAGTTAGTGCTCTTATAAAATAGATCCTATAGGGATTTCTCTGGCTGTCCAATGGGTAAGATTCTGTGTTTCCAATGTAGGGGTTGTGGGTTCAATCCCAGGTGGAGGAACTAAGATCCCACATGCTGTGTGGCCTGTCCACAAAAAAAGAAAAAGAAAGAGAGCCCACAGCACTCTCTAGCCTCTGCTAGCAGATGTGAACACAGTCAGAAGGTGCTAGTTATGAACCTTGAAGAGGGTTCTCATCAGAACACAACCATGTGGCACCTTGATTGTGGCCTCCTCAGCCACGTGAACTGTGAGAAATAAATTTCTGTTATTTATGAGCCCCTTAGTTTATGGTATTTTGTTTTCACAACCCAAACAGACTGAGACAGATGTTGAGCGCATTTTCATGTGCTTATTGCCCATTTGTATATATTCTTTAGAAAAATATTTATTAAAATCCTCTGCTGATTTAAAAATTGGGTTTGTATCATTTTATTATTGAAATTTAAGAGTTATTCAGGGCTTCCCAGGTGGCGCTAGTGGTAACCCATCTGCCAATGCATGAGAAAAGAGATGCGAGTTCTATCCTTGGCTTGGGAAGATCCTCTGGAGAAGGGCATGGCAAACCACTCCAGTATTCTCGCCTGGAGAATCCCATGGACAGAAGAACCTGGCAGGCTATAGTCCATAGTGTCACAAAGAGTCGAACAGAACTGAAGCAACTTAACACAAAGAGTTATTCATGTAGTCTAGCTACAAGTCCTCCATCAGATATTGATTTGCAAATATTTCTCCCATTTCATGGGTTGTGTTTTTCCTTTTCCTGAAAGTGTCCTTTGGAATACAACATTTTCTATTTTAAATGCCTTATATACATATTTTTTTTCTTTTTTCACTTGAGCTTTAGCATCATATCAATGAAACCACTGCCTAACTCAAGGTCCCAAAATTCACTCCTATGATTTCTTCTAAGAGTTTTATCATTTTAGCTCCTATGTTTAGGTCTTTGAACCAGTTTGAATTGATATCTGAATATAGTGCTTGATAGGGGTCCAATGTCAATTTTTGCACATGGATATCCAGTTGTTTGGGCTTCCCTAGTGGCTCAGATGGTAAAGAATCTGCCCAAAATGCAGAAGACCTGTGTTTGATCCCTGGGTTGGGAAGATACCCTGGAAAAGGGAATGGCAATCCACTCCAGTATTCTTGCTTGGAGAATTCCATGGGCAAAGGAGCCTGGGGGGCTAACAGTCCATGGGGTCACAGAGTCAGACACAAATGAGCAGCTAATACACACACACACATTCAGTTTAGACAACATTTGTTTAAGAGTCTAGTCTTTCCCCCATTGAATGGTCCTGGCACCCTTGTCAAAAATCAGTTGACTGTAGATATATGGATTTATTTTTAAACTCTTAATTGTATTCCATTGATCTATATGTCTATCCTTTTTCCAGTACCATATGGTACTGCAGATTTGTAGTAAGTTTGAAATTGGGAAGTGTGAGCTCACCAACTTTGTTCTTTCTTAAAGATTGTTTTGCTTTTTGTGGCTCTCGAGTCTCAACATGAATGTTAGGGAACAGGTCATCAACTTCTGCCAAAAAGATGGCAAAGATTTTGACAGGTGAGGTACTAGATCAATTTGGATATAATTGCCATCTTAATTGTCTTCTGATCCATGGACATGAGATAACTTTCCATTTATTTAGATCTTCTTTAAGTTCATTCAACAGTGCTTTCTAGTTTTCAGTGTACAGGTCTTATTAGTCAAATTTATTCCAAGTATTTTGTTCTCTTTGAGGCTATTATAATTGAAATTACTTTCTTAATTTTAATTATGGATTGTTCATTGCTAGTGTATACAAATCAAATTGGTTTTGTATGTTGACCATACTGAAGTCTACTCAAACTGGTTTGTTAGTTCTAATAGCTTCTTTGAGGATTCATTAAGATTTTCTATATATAATATCATGATTTTCCAAAAGAAATAATTGTATGCCTTTCTTTTCAATCTGGGTATCTTTTATTTCTTTTCCTTGCCTAATTGACCCAGCTAGAATCTCCAGTATAATATGACTATGAATGAATAGCAATGGCAGAATTAGATATCACTGTATTATTCCTGATTATAAAGGAAAAACTCTCAGTCCTTCACCATTAATTACAATGTTCGTTGTGAGTTTTATCTGGGTGAGGAAATTCCTTTCTTTTCACAGATGGTTAAATATTTTTAGCATCAAAGTGTGTTGACACTGCTATATTTGAATTGGATAATGAACAAGGACCTACCGTATAGCACACAGAACTCTGCTCAGTGTTATGTGGCAGCCTGGATGGGAGGGGGGCTTGGGGGAGAATGGATACACGTATGTGTATGGCTGAATCCCTTTGCTGTTCACTTAAATCTATCACAACATTGTTAATTGGCTATATCCCAATACAAAAGTTTTTTTAAAAAATGGTTATAAAGGGTGTTGAATTTTACCACATACATTTTCTACTGAGATGATCATGTTGTTTCTGTCCTTTATTAATGTGATGTATAATATTTTTGATTTTTCAGATGTTAAAACAACCTGTATTCTTGGAGTAAATCCCACTTGTTCATAATGTATAATCCCCTTTATATAGTGCTGGATTCAACTTACCAGTATTTTGTTGAAGATTTGTGTACTCACTTTCATAAGTGATACTGGTCTGTAGTTTTATTTTCTTGCAATATCTTTGGTTTTGGAATCAGTAATATTGGCCTCATAGAATCGTTTGGAAGTGGTCCCTCCTGTTCTAAAATTTGGAAAGTTTTTGAGGGATTTGTGTTTATTCTTTTTTAAGTGTACAGTAGAATTCACTACCAAAACCATTTGGGCTGGGGCTTTCCTTTGGGATGCTTTTAAAACCCTAAAGACACTACCAGAAATTATTAGAGCTAATCAGTGATTATAGTAAAGTTGTAGGATATAAAATTAATACACAAAAGTCCCTTGCATTCCTATACATTAGTAATGAGAAGACAGAAAGAGAAATTAAGGAAACAATCCCATTCACTATTGCAATGAAAAGAATAAAATACTTAGAAATAAATCTACCTAAAGAAACAAAAGACCTATATATAGAAAACTATAAAACACTGATAAAAGAAATCAAAGAGGAGACAAATAAATTGAGAAATATACCATGTTCATGGATCAGAAGAATCAATATCATAAAAATGAGTATACTACCCAAAGCAATCTATAGATTCAATGCAATCCCTATCAAGTTACCAATGGTATTTTTCACAGAACTAGAACAAATAATTTCACAATTTGTATGGAAACACAAAAAAACTTGAATAGCCAAAACAATCTTGAGAGAGAAGAATGGAACTGGAGGAATCAACCTGCCTGACTTCAGACTATACTACAAACCTACAGTAATCAAGACAGTATGGTACTGGCACAAAGACAGAAATATAAATCAGTGGAACAAAATAGAAAGCCCAGAGATAAATCCACATACCTATGGACACCTTATCTTTGACAAAGGAGGCAAAAATATACAATGGAGAGAAGACACTCTCTTTAACAAGTGGTACTGGGAAAACTGGTCAACCACCTGTAAAAGAATGAAACTAGAACACTTTCTAACACCATACACAAAAATAAACTCAAAATGGATTAAAGATCTAAATGTAAGACCAGAAACTATAAAACTCCTAGAGGAAAACATAGGCAGAACACTCTCTGACATAAATCACAGCAACATCCTCTATGACCCACCTCCCAGACTAATGGAAATAAAAGCAAACATAAACAAATGGGACCTCGTTAAACTTAAAAGCTTTTACACAAGGAAGGAAACTATAAGCCCAGTGAAAAGAAAGCCTTCAGAATGGGAGAAAATAATAGGAAACAAAGCAACTGACAAAGAATTAATCTCAAAAATATACAAGCAGCTCATGCAGCCCAATACCAGAAAAATAAATGACCCAATCAAAAATGGGCCAAAGAACTAAACAGACATTTCTCCAAAGAAGATATACCGATGACTAACAAACACATGAAAAGATGCTCAACATCACTCATTATCAGAGAAATGCAAATCAAAACCACAATGAGGGACCATCTCATGCCAGTCAGAATGGCTGCTATCAAAAAGTCTACAAATAATAAATGCTGGAGAGGGTGCGAAGAAAAGGGAACCCTCTTCCACTGTTGGTGGGAATACAAACTAGCACAGCCACTATGGAGAACATTGTGGAGATTCCTTAAAAAACTGGAAATAGAACTGCCATATGACCCAGCAATCCCACTGCTGGGCATACACACCAAAGAAAAGGAAAAGGAAAGGAAAGTTGCTCAGTCATGTCGAACTCTGCAAGCCCATGGACTGTAGCCTGCCAAACTCTTCTGTCCATGGGATTTTCCAGGCAAGAGCACTGAAGTGGGTTGCCATTTCCATCTCCAGGGGATCTTCCTGACCCAGGGATTGAACCTGGGTCTCCCACATTGCAGGCAGATGCTTTACCATCTAAGCCATCAGGGTAGCAATACACACTGAGGAAACCAGAATTGAAAGAGACATGTTGTACCCCAATGTTCATCACAGCACTGTTTTCAATAGCTAGGACATGGAAGCAACCTAGATGCCCTTTGGCAGAAGACTGGATAAGAAACTCATGGTGTGTATACACAATGGAATATTACTCAGATATTAAAAAGAATGCATTTGAATCAGTACTAATGAGGTGGATGAAACTGGAGCCTATTATACAGAGTGAAGTAAGTCAGAAAGAAAAACAACAATACAGTATACAAACACATACATATGGAATCTAGAAAGATGGTAATGATGAGCCTATATGCAAGGCAGCAAAAGAAACACAGATATAAAGAACAGACATTTGGACTCTGTGGGAGAAGGTGAGGGTGGGGTGATTTGAGAAAACAGTACTGAAACATGTATAATACCATATGTGAAATAGATGACCAGTCCAAGTTCGATGCATGAAACAGGGCACTCAAAGCCAGACCACTGGGACAAACCAGAGGGATGGGATGGGGAGGGAGGTAGGAGGGGTTTCAGGATGGAGGAATACATGTACACCTGTGTCTGATTCATGTCAATGTATGGCAAAAACCATCACAATATTTTAATTAGCCTCCAATTAAAATAAATTAATTAATTTTAAAATTACTATTTCAATGTCTTTCCTTGTTATGGGTTTATTTAGATATTCTATCTCTTCTTGAATCAATTTCAGTAGTTTGTTTCTTTCTGGGAATTTCATCTAGGTTATCTAATTTGTTGACAACGTGTTGTTAGTATTATTCCCTTGTAGTCCTTTTTATTTCTGTAAACTTGGTAGTAATGGCCCCATTTTCCTAGCTGACTTTAGTAACATTAATCCTCTCCTTTTCTCTTGGTTAGTCTAGCTAAGGATTGTCAATTTTATCTTTTCAAAGTACCAGCTTTGTACTTTATTGATTTCTCTATTTTAAAATTCTCTATTCCCTTTATTTGGAGAAGGCGATGGCACCCCACTCCAGTACTCTCGCCTGGAGAATCCCATGGACGGAGGAGCCTGGTAGGCTGCAGTCCAATGAGGTCGCTAAGAGTCGGACACGACTGAGCGACTTCACTTTCACTTTTCACTTTCATGCATTGGAGAAGGAAATGGCAACCCACTCCAGTGTTCTTGCCTGGAGAATCCCAGGGATGGGGGAGCCTGGTGGGCTGCCGTCTATGGGGTCGCCCAGAGTCGGATAGGACTGCCGCGACTTAGCAGCAGCAGCAGCCTTCCCTTTATTTCCTTTTTAATTTTTATAATTTTCCTTATGCTTAATTGGGTTTAACTTCCCCCCCTTTTTTTTTACATTTAGAAATTTTTTTATTTTGGTCACGCTACACAGCCTGTGGGATCTCAATTCCCTGACCAGAGATTGAACCTGGGCCATGGCACTTCTAAGCAGTTTTAAGTTCTAAGCACTGAGTCCCAACCACCGGACTACCAGGGAATTTCCTAGTTTCCTCTTGTTTTTTTTTTTTTTTTTTCCAATTTTTTAAGATGGACACTTAAATGATTGATGTGTGATTTCTTCTTTTTTAATACAGGTATTTACAGCTATAAATTTCTCTCTGCACTGCTCTAGCTATATCCCATAAGTTTTGGTGTGTTGTAGTTTGTTTCCACTCACTCAAGGTAAGCAAATAAGGTACATATTAAAATGTCAAAAACCTAAGTGTTTTTTACCTAGATTTTGCCATTTTTCTTAAATAAAGTCTTCTCAGATAGTTGCAGGTCTTGGGGTAATTTTTAGAGTTAGTTAAATTTGACCATTTTTGCTAGTGTTCACATTGCTTTTAGTGTTTCAAAAATATAAATTTAATATTTTTATGTTAGCTTGGAATATTTTACTAACCAGTTAGAATATGTGGTACAATGGGGCTCAGGCTATGTCCTTACTTAACATTGACTAGGAAAGGGAAGTTTTCACAAGTACTAATAACCTCCTATGTTACAGCACCATTCTCATACCCTTCTTATGTCTATGCCATCCCTCACCTTGACCAACTCATCTGGTCCATGGGCCTTGATTGACTCCATGATTTAGTTCACTAATTAACCTTGACTAGGGTACATACATTTATCAGTGGAACTGGAATACTGTCAGAGCATTATAAAATGTATACACCAGAAAGAGACAGGAAAGAACCTAATATTCTAAAGAAGGAACAAAAGGAAAGTAATTGCATTAATATTTGGCATTTCATAACTCTTCCAAGAGGTACTATTATTATTAGGTCCTTAGGAAAAATAGATGAGAAGCAGATTCAGAAATGTTATGCCTTTCTTTGATTTGCAATGGAATCTCCTCATTATTACCATTAGGGTTGATGTTGGATAATTTGAGCCAAATTATCCCCAAGATTTTAGTGAAAATCTGGCTTCTGTTGGATCACCCAAATGGCAGACTAATCACATTTACTTATTATTTCATTCAACAAATGTTTATTGAGCACCTGTTAACATAATAGGCACTGTTTTGAGTGATGGGGAAATAGCAGTGAGCATCACTAAGTTCCCATTCTCTGGTTCTATATTCTTTTTTTTTTTTAATTATTTATTTATTTGGCTGCACCGGGTCTTAAGTCACAGCATGCCAGATTTTTGATCTTTATTATGTCATGTCCAATCTAATTCTCTGATGAAGGATCGAACCCAGCCACCTGCAGTGGGAGCATGGAGTCTTACTACTGGACCATCAGGAAAATCCCTTGGGAGCCTATATTCTTACAAAGCCGGCAGACAATAAAAATAAACACAGAGTGTAGTGTGAGAGAATGAATATGCGTGCTGCCGTAGGAGAGGGCTTCTCTGAAGAAATGACAGTTGAGCAAAACCCAAACACAGTGAAGGAACAAGCCATGCAAATGGGTAAAGAAGGAGGGTTCCATTTAATGGAAGTTCACTTGGAAAGGCCCTGCGGAGGAGCACATTTGACTTCTTGGAGGAAGAGCAGTTAAACCCGTGGTGCTAAGTAGAGTGACTGAAGGGAAGAAAGGGAGGAAATTGGTCAGAGTTGTCGCCAGAGGCCAGGCAATCTAAGGTTCCAAAGGTCATAGTGAGGACTTCGGATTTTACTTTGAGTCATGAAGTCACTGGAACATTATGAGCACATGGATGACAGGATTGACTCATAGTTTAAAAAGATCTCTCTGGCTATTGTATAAGGAAGAAACCATGCAGATGTGAGTTAATCATCTACTTGGGAGACTATTAACATAGTTCAGGGGGAAAATGGTATGGATGGTGAGGGTATATTTATTTTTATTGCTTGCCTGTTTCATTAGAATATAGGATCCATGAAAACAAGAACAATGGAGGTGGAAAGAGTGAGCAGTCAGATTCAGGATATATTTGAAGATGGTGACAACAGGATTGGCGAATATAATAAAACCAGATATAGAATATAAAGAAAAGGAGGACAGTTTTGTCTGCCCTAAGATATGGAGCCTGAGTAACTGGGTGCATAGTGGTCCAGTTTTCTGGGCTGGTGATCACCAGAAGGAGATTTGGAGAGGAAATTAAGAGTTTTGCTTGGATGTGTTACACGTAAGATATTTATTAGACATCTGTGGTAGATTAAAGATGACCATGGATTCTTTGCTTCTCTTCCCTTTAAGAGGTACATCCTAATTCCCCCCTTCTTGAATCTGGACTGCTTTAGAGACTTGTTTGACCCAAAAAAGGTTGAGAAAGTAGCATCTTGGAAAACCTTGGGTTAGGCCATGAGAAGCCTTGCAATTTCTACCCATGCCTGTTACACACTCTGCTGCTGCTGCTGCTACTAAGTTGCTTCAGTCGTGTCCGACTCTGTGCGACCCCATAGACAGAAGCCCACCAGGTTCCCCCATCCCTGGGATTCTCCAGGCAAGAACACTGGAGTGGGTTGCCATTTCCTTCTCCAATGCATGAAAGTGACAACTGAAAGTGAAGTCACTCAGTCATGTCTGACTCTTAGCAACATCGTAGACTGCAGCCCACCAGGCTCCTCCGTCCATGGGATTTTCCAGGCAAGATTACTGGAGTGGGTTGCCATTGCCTTCTCCGTTACACACTCTAGGGTGCCCCAATTCTCAATGTGAGAAACCTTACTGCTTTCAGACGAGACATGCTGGAGAGGCCACAGTAGGTTTTTCAGTTAATGGGCCCAGATAGATAAGCTCAGCTTTCTCAGCCATCACTTCCAGGGTGAAGCTATCTTTGACTCTCTGGACCTGGACGTCTGCCAGTTGAATATCAGAATATGACAGAATACCATTTCTGTCAATATCAAAGTCCTTCCATACAAAATGATGAGTTATGATAGAACAGTTGTTGTTTTATGCCACAATATTTTTTGACAGTTTGTTACAAAGCAGTAAATAACTGGAATAAAATTTAAGTGTTGAAAATATAAATTTGAGAGTCATCTGAATGTAGATAGACATTAAAGTCATGAATGAAATAGAGCAGGGTGTTCTTAACCTTGTCTGTGCCATAGAACTCCTTGGTAATCTAGATTTCTATGGATCCTTTCTTTTAAAAAAATGTTTTTAGATGCAAAATATAAATTGTAACAAAGGGAGTCATTATTTTGAAATACCATTCTATCCACAGACCCAAAAGATGAAAAAGTCATCGACATTAAAAGGATTGATAAAACAGATTGATAAAGTCATGAGTATTGATTTTAAAAAGAGGCCTGAGGACTGAACTCTGAGATACTCAGACTCAGACATTTAAAATTAGCAAAATACATTAATCCAACAAGGAAAACTGAGACAGAATAACCAGTGAGGTAGGAGGAAAATCAGAAGACTTTAGTGTTATAGAAGTCAGATAAAGAAAAGGGTAAGGGATTTCCCAGGTTTTCCAGTGTTAAGAATCTGCCTTCCAATGGAGGGAATGTGGGTTTGATCCCTCCCTGGCTAAGGAACTACAGTTTCACATGCGGTAGGGTGCAGCCAAAAAAAAAAAAAAAAAAAGTTAAAAAAAGAAAGGGGTAAAGGGAAGAACATGATTAATTATGATATATGAACATGAGTAATTGTGATTGGACTTCCTTGGTGGCGCAGATGGTGAAGAATCCACCCTCAGTGCAGGAGACCAGGTTTGATTCCTGGGTCAAGACAACCCCTGGGGAAGGGAATGGCAACCAACTCCAGTACTCTTGCCTGGGAAATCCCAAGAAGAGCCTGGTGGGCTACAGTCCATGGGGTCACAAAGAGCTGAATCGACTGAGCAACTAACACTTTCACTTTCAATTCTGATTAATTATACTAACATTTGCAGAGGTTCGATAGAAAAAGTTCTGAGAAATGACCATTAGATTTGTGACTAATTAGACCATTAGTCTAATTAGATCATTAGTGACCTTGACTGAGTGGTGCCACCTTTTCTGGAGAGGGCATAGATGATACTTTGAGTGCTATAAAGCAGAGCAGAAAAACAGGGAACTACATAAAGGGGACATGTAGTCAAGAAAGATTTTGAGATTTTTTCCCCCCCCAAGAAATGAAATACTGCAGCAAGTTTTTAGACTAATGCAAGTGATCTGGTAGAGAGTAGTGGAGCAACAGGAAAATGCTAAAGTGGAGGTGAGTGTTTGGGAACCAGGTGGCAAATGTCAGGATTGACCTTAATAAGTGCTTTGCTGTTGTCGTGTCTGATTCTTTGCTACCCCGTGGACTGTAGCCTGCAAGGCGCCTCTGTGCATGAGATTTCCCAGGCAAGAATACTGTAGTGGGTTGCCATTCCCTTCTCTAGGAGATCTTACTGAACCAAAGATCAAGCCTGCATCTCCTGCATTGGCAGGCAGATTCTTTACCACTAAGCCACAAGGGAAGCCCTAATAAGAGCTTAGGGTTCTAGAAAAATGGAGCATCAGAAAACAAAAACAATTAATTAAAAAAATTTTTATATTAATATTTTTTTAACTCAAGATTGTCATCATAAAGAAAACCTAGAATTTGTTTGACTTCCTGAAATAATATAATTCATGATTCATTATTTCTCACTTTGAAAAGTTATTTCTCACTTAAGCAAATCTTTCTGCTCTCCAAATATGGAATCAGGTATATCATCCACCAAGAATTCTTAGAACATGTGTGATATAGAAGGCCCAGTTTGACCAAGTGTGATAACAGGAATGTGATAACGGGTGGACATTAGGAAGCTGAAGTGAAATGGGCACCTTTCAGTTTCATGTCTGTCCTTTGAAACTGGAAATAAAGTTTTACTGGCACTCCTTTGGGAGAAGCTTCATCCTGTTTAACTTTATAGCTCTATGCCTTGACTGCCCCATATCTAAGAAACAACAAATGGTAAAATTTGTCATCTTGTCTCCTAGTTTGAAAAATTCTTTCAGCAAATATTAAGAAAAGGATAAGCTTGTAGAGGCCTAATGAATTGAGTTCAAAGATGGAAATTTTGAAAAATTTACCATAATTTTATGCTTGAGAATGTGGATAGTTAAAGAAGGCTCAAGATGTTTATTTATATTTTGAAATAATTGATTTGGATCTTTTCCTTTTGTGGATGCACATGTGAAATTTTACCAGGCAAAGCTCTTCTCTCAAACAGATCTCAATTCCTTATAAGCAGAAGCTAAAAGAATCATCTTGAGAGTGTCTGAAGGTCATTCTGAAGCATATAAACCTTTTCACCGGCTACCAGATATAGTTATGCTAAGGTTCAGTTCAGTTCAGTTCAGCGCTCAGTCGTGTCCGACTCTTTGCAGCCCCATGAATTGCAGCACGCCAGGCCTCCCTGTCCATCACCATCTCCCAGAGTTCACTCAAACTCACATCCACTGAGTCGGTAATGCCATCCAGCCATCTCATCCTCTGGCATCCCCTTTTCCTCCTGCCCCCAATCCCTCCCAGCATCAGAGTCTTTTCCAATGAGTCAACTCTTTGCATGAGGTGGCCAAAGTATTGGAGTTTCAGCTTTAGCATCATTCCTTCCAAAGAACACCCAGGGCTGATCTCCTTTAGAATGGACTGGTTCGATCTCCTTACAGTCCAAGGGACTCTCGGGAGTATTCTCCAACACCACAGTTCAAAAGCATCAATTCTTTGGTGCTCAGCTTTCTTCACAGTCCAACTCTCACATCCATATGTGACCACTGGAAAAACCATAGCCTTGACTAGACGAACCTTTGTTGGCAAAGTAATGTCTCTGCTTTTCAATATGCTATCTAGGTTCATCATAACTTTTCTTCCAAGGAGTAAGCGTCTTTTAATTTCATGGCTGCAGTCACCATCTGCAGTGATTCTGGAACCCCCAAAAATAAAGTCTGACACTGTTTCCACTGTTTCTCCATCTATTTCCCATGAAGTGATGGGACCAGATGCCATGATCTTCGTTTTCTGAATGTTGAGCCTTAAGCCAACTTTTTCACTCTCCTCTTTCACTTTCATCAAGAGGCTCTTCAGTTTCTCTTCACTTTCTGCCATAAGGGTGGTGTCATCTGCATATCTGAGGTTATTGATATTTCTCCCGGCAATCTTGATTCCAATATTAGTGTCATTAATATTAATCCTCCATAGACAGTGAAAACTAATAGTAATTTTTACAAGGAGCTCCAACTCGAATGTACTAAAGAATCTTTAAGCTGGTTCAATGTCAACTTTGTCATCATTTTAGAGCCCTGAAATGGAAAAGTCTAAAGCAATATGCTGCTCCAACTGGAACTTATTACCAAGTCTCCAGAATTCCTGATATTTTTAATCATTCAAGCAGTTTTCACTGTCATAAAAAAAAAAATTACAACCAAACAGTATATTTTGAAGGAGTGCAGGAAAGGTTAATCAGTATCTATCTCTAGGATATCACTGATTCTCTGTTTCTACTCCTATGTTTCTGAAAGTGAAAATGAAGTCGCTCAGTCGTGTCCGACTCTTTGCGACCCCATGGACGGTAGCCTACCAGGCTCCTCTGTCCATGGGATTTTCCAGGCAATAGTACTGGAGTGGATTGCCATTTCCTTCTCCAGGGGATCTTCCCGACCCGGGGATGGAACCTCGGTCTCCCACATTGTAGACAGACGCTTAACCGTCTGAGCCACCAGGAAAGTCCTGAAGTCCCCAGCAAACTTTCATTTCATTCTGACAGTGCACAAGTAACAAAGGCTCTTCCACAGTTTTAAGTGATGATTTGAGAATAAGTTGGTTCTCACTGGAGCAAGTCTATCTAGTATCTAACTGGTGGCAGGCTACGCTCTCGAAAGGAGAAATGAAAGAGAGAACATCCTGATGGGTAAAAGAATGTGCACTTCTGAAAGGCGAACAGAGTGACACAGTGAGCACCAGGCTACACATACTAAATCCGGTTATGTATATGCTTATGCCACCTGGTTTTCACGTACAATAAAAAAGAAAGACATATAGGGTATATTGCTTTCTTAGTCACGAAATAATCAAAACCCAAAACCTACTATATCCCCAACCAAAGGAAACTTTGTATGCACATGAGGGGTTTACTTTCAATATGAAGAGAGAACAGTATCATGTGACAGAATGCATGACCCTAAACCAGTGAAATTATTTTTCTAATTATAGCAGCAACCTGACTCAAAATTCTATGTTTCTATTTTTTGCTTCTTTTTCTTATTGTTTAGGTCTCAGTTTACATATTACTTTTTCAGAGAGGCCTGCTTTAGACCATCAAGTCTAAAGTCACTTGGTTTTCATTTTCTACCAAGGACTTATTACATCTGATTTTTTAAACATATCAATTTACCTTTTTACTTCTGGTCTATCCTACGTTAGAATGAAAACGCTATTTCCTGAATGTAGGAACCTTGTCTGTCTACTGCTATAACCTCAGAACCCAGTTTATTTTGTAAACCCAACATAATCCTCAGGTGAAAACTAGAGTTAGCACATACAGAAAGAATACTGGCCAGAATAGGTTAATTAGTGAAGACAGATGTGGAAAATCTAAATAAAACACTAGAATAACAAATACAACTGCAAATTAATCCAACTACCACCATGATCAAGTAGGGTTTCTCTCAAGGTTTCGGTACTTTACTTAAAAAAAAAAATTATCAAAGTAAACAAAGATGTGATCTAATTTTTCATATTAGGATAGAAACATAGAAAATTACAAGTGAGCATCTTTTACATATTCTCACTGACAAATCTTGTCCCACTTTCTATCTTTGCTCCATTATCCCTACCCCTCAACTTGCCTACTTTGGCCAGATACAATGACATTGCCAAGGCTGGTTAACACTTTATCCTCTTCATTTATCAAAAATGAGACTTCTGTGCTCTGTGGCAAAAGGAAAGATTGATTCAACACAAAATCAGAGTGCTAGACAGTGGTGAGTTCACTTAAGGCGTAAATAGCTTTTAATCTAAATTTTAATATAGATCTGAAAGCTCTAGTCAATGTTGCAACATGCAAAATAGGAATAAAGGTATGATTCTAGAAAAGGATCAGAACAAGTTTAAATTATTTGTTTAAAATACATATGAGGGTACAAATCACATACTTAGTAGTTTAAACACATTTATTTTTATCTAAATTTTCTAATCTTCTTTATTTTCTGTCTACTTAATATTATCAACGGGTAGTGTTGAGTGAAAATTCCTATTATACTTTTTGCTTCTTTCCATTTTTATTTTGTATTTCTAATAGTTTTTTATTTATGCATTTTGTACAGTTATATAGAACATGAAGTTCTAATGATCACATTTGAATATAAAAATAAATGTATCACATCTATTATTTATCAATGGAGATATTTTTATCTCATTCACTTCAATTTTTAGACTGGTATATAGTTTTTAGTATATCAGTGACCCATAATTTATTTCAACCAGTCATCCATAATCAAGGGTATATATCAGACCTTTGTTCTAGCTGTTCTCTTTGCCTGAAATGTTCTACACTCAGATACCTGTGTGGTTGACTCACTTCCTTCAGACTTCTGGTCAAATGCCATTTTGTTAGAGATGCATTTTCTGACTGCTGCTCACTAAGATGGTGTGTACACTTATGTGAACACACACATACTCACACTGTTACTCTTTAGCTCCTTTTTCAAACATACATATATGCACAGTAGAAACCCTTTTATCCAATGAAGTCAAGACTATCAGTGGATGTTTAATCAAAAAACATGCAATAAGACATCATGAAAATATATATTTTTGAACATATTTTAGCAATTGAATTTTAACTTAAAATATTTTCTTTGGGTATGAATTTATTAATTAGCATTTCATGTTGTCTTTCTTGAATAAACTACATCCAAAGTACATTTTTTATGCTTTTCATTTAAAGCAAGCCTGTAATTTTTCAAACATTATTTATATCTAAGTAAATGAAGTAAAGTTCAAACTTAACTTTGCAGCAATCTCATCACAAAATCCTTCTTGATTTTTCAGTATCCCCCACTGATTTTTAGTTGCTTCTCCCATAGCTATTTTTAAAAAATAGAAGTAATCATTAGCAAGTCTTTATGAATAATTTATATAAAATGATGGCTTCTTTTGCACTCAGTTTTTAATTAGCTTATATAATATTTAATTGAATTAGTTAACCATAATAATAGTCACAACTGGTATCAGTTCAGTTCAGTCATTCAGTCGTGTCCAACTCTTTGTGACCCCATGAACTGCAGCACACCAGGGTTTCCTGTCCTTCACCATCTCTGGGAGTTGCTTAAACTCATGTCCATTGAGTCGGTGATACCATCCAACCATCTCATCCTCTGTCACCCTCTTCTCCTCCTGCCTTCAATCTTTTCCAGCATCAGGATCTTTTCCAGTGAGTCAGCTCTTCAAATCAGGTGGCCAAAGTATTTGAGCTTCTATAAAAAGGCTTAAAATAAATACAACTGACTTTTGGTAAGCATGTAACTTACCTGGTAGAAGCTGTCATGTAGATGCTGTAGGTATTCATTGTGTGCTTCACAGGAAGAGTGAAGAGTGCTGGTTAATCTTATGAGTCAGTTAAGTGGAGGTTTGTTTAAGAAAGCATGTATTTTGAGTGGAGGTATGTGTTTATGTGTGTATAAGTTACTATACAGAGATAAATTTTGTGATTGGAAACTCAAGAAATTGCTAACAATAGTTGCCTCTGTGGAAGATGACTGGAGTAAGATTTGGGAGAGAATGACATCTCACTGTAAAATTTGAATTTTTTGCCATGTGCGTGTATTACTTTCTTCATTAAAAACAGTTTTAGAAATTATCTGTGCTTATCACACTTCAGACTACTGTTTTTGTCTGTTAGGCGAGAGCCTGACTCCCTTGCCAGGTGAGGCAAATTAGAGAACCATGCCCTGTGATCGGCTGCTGCTGCTAACTCATTTCAGTCGTGTCCAACTCTGTATGACCCCATAGACGGCAGCCCACCAGGCTCCTCCATCCATGGGATTTTCCAGGCAAGAGTACTGGAGTGGGGTGCCTTCGCCTTCTCTGTGCCCTGTGATCAGTGACTGGTAAAAGGAAGAGCATGTGACCAAGGCCAATGTGAGAAACATTTGGTTCTTCCTAACATTTTTTTCCCAAATGGAAGCATCTTCCTAGTGAAGAAACTATAAGAAGAGAGTTCTGCTTCTACTTAGGAGGGAGAAAGGCTCAAAAAATTAATTTTTGTTTTGGTGTTTCAAAACACCATTAGTCCCTCTCTACCTATACAAAAATGCCAGATAATTGACAAAAACTTAACTGTTTTGAGCCCATCAGAAAGCTTAAGTCATGAGGCAGTGAAGTAGGAACTTCCCTGGTAGTCCAGTGGCTAAGATGCTACATTGTTAATGCAGGGGGCCCGGGTTCAATCCCTGGTCAGGGAACCAGATCCCACACACCACAACTAAAGATCCTGTATGCTATAGAAAAAAAAATTCTCATGTGCTGCAACTAAGACCTGGCACAGCCAAATAAGTAAATAAACAAATTTTTTTTTAAAGAAAATTAAATAAATTGAATTCCAAAGAGTGACAAGCTACTCCAAAGAGAGACAGAACACATAACACTCTCACCTGTGACAGATCATGGGAGGAAAAGGTTACAAAAATAAAAACTGGTAAGAAGAAACTGGCTAAAATATTAAAGGCCAAGTATGATCTAATGTCATTTTGAAATTGCTGTAATCCGTTCCAGACAGAAGAAAATTTTGCACTCACTAGCAAATTCTATTCCTTGGCCTCCAATGGCCACTCAGAATAAAGACTAGGAGCAGAACAGAAAACTTGTGAGTGCCTCTCCCAGGGGTGCAGGTATGAAGAAGGTGATCAGCTGCTGCTGGGGATCAGGCACAAAATCCCACTCAATTTCCCAGACCCTTCTCTTAATGGAAATAAAAGCCTTAATCCACTGGGCAGAAGCAAAGAATCTTTTCACTCCCGGAGCCAGGTAAAACTCTATGGCTGGTGGGATAGGAGTATAAGCAAAAGAGTCTAGCACCAAACAACACAAGTAATATCTGTCTACTAATTGGTGGCAGGAATATGGACAGACCCCATCTGTGGTACACATATATAGGAATTGCTGAAAGCTGAGATTGAAGCAAGAAAACACATGTTCTAGGACCTTAGGCCCCACTATAAGCATAAGGTAATAGAAACCAACTGCTTGGGGAATATGAAGATGGTAGAGCAGTGAATGTAATCGAACAACAAAACCCAAACAGCTCAATTAATGACTAGGCTGACTAACAATATTAGTCTGACCGAAGAAGAGATGTACTTATTTCTGGGCATAAATACTATTAACTCATTCTCTTTCTGCTTTGCTATACATACTATCTTTTGTTGTTGTTGTTCAGTCGCTAAGTTCTGTCCAGTTCTTTGCTACCCCATGGACTATAGCCCACCAGGCTCCTCTGTCCATGGGGTTTTCCAGGCAAGAATACTGGAGTGGGTTGCCATTTCCTTCTGCAGGGGATCTTCTCAACCCAGGGATCAAACTTGAGTTTACTGCATTGGCAGGCACTTTCTTTACCAATGAACCACCAGGGAAGCCCACACTCTAATAATTTTAAAAAATGAATAATCATAAAAGAATCAAGAAATAACCTATTACTTAGTGTGTCTATGTGTTCAGTCACTCAGTCGTGTCTGACTCTGCAATCCCTTAGACTGTAGCCCACCAGACTCCTCTGTCCATGGAATTCCCAAGGCAAGAATACTGGAGTGGGTTGCCATTTCCTACTCCAGGGGATCTTCCCCACCCGGGGATCAAACCTGCATTTCTTGCATCTCCCACAATGACAGGCAGATTCTTTACCACTGGGCCACCGGGGATGCCCCTACTGCCCAGAGGTAAAGTTGATTAATAGAAACATGCAGAGATGACTCAGATGTTGAAATATCAGACAGGGACTTTAAAAACAACTGTGATTAATATGTTAAAGGATCTAGTTTTTTTTTAAAAAAGGTGAACAATAAAAATAGATGGTAAAGTTTTTGGACTGTTGCCTGAGGGACTGTGGCCTACTAGGCTCCTCAGGTGACAGTCCATGAAGTTTTTCAGGCAAGAATACTGGAGTGGGTTGCCATTTCCTTCTCCAGGGGATCTTCCCCACCCAGGGATCGAACCTGGGTACCCCACATTGCAGGGAGATGCTTTACCATCTGAGCTACAGGGAAGCCCTCATTAAGAGATAGAAACTATAAAAAAACAGTCAACTGGATGTGTTAAGGAAAAAACATGAAAGAAATGAAGAATTCCTTCAATTGTCTTGGCAGCAGACTGGATAAAGCTAAGGAAAAAATTAGTGAGTCAGGTCAGTAGAAATTGTCTAAACTGAAGTATTTTGAGAAAAAAAGAAAAATACAGAAAAAAGCATCCAGAGTTGTGGTATCAGTCTGATAAATGTATAACTGGAGTGACAGAAGGAGAGTAGAGAACAAAGCAGAAGATACAGATCTATAAAGCCCAGAAAAACCACAAACAGGATCCAGACACTTCATAGTCAAACTTCTGAGAATAAAAAGTGAAAGAGGACAGGAAGAAATAGAAAATCTTAACAGACCCATCACAAGCACGGAAATCGAAACTGTAATCAGAAATCTTCCAGAAAACAAAAGCCCAGGACCAGACGGCTTCACAGCTGAATTCTACCAAAAATTTAGAGAAGAGCTAACACCTATCCTACTCGAACTCTGCCAGAAAATTGCAGAGGAAGGTAAACTTCCAAACTCATTTTATGAGGCCACCATCACCCTAATACCAAAACCAGACAACGACGCCACAAAAAAAGAAAACTACAGGACAATATCACTGATGAACATAGATGCAAAAATCCTTAACAAAATTGTAGCAAACAGAATCCAACAACATATTAGAAAGATCATACATCATGACCAAGTGGGCTTTATTCCAGGGATGCAATGATTCTTTAATATCCACAAATCAATCAATGTGATACACCACATTAACAAACTGAAAGATAAAAACCATATGATTATCTCAATAGATGCAGAGAAGGCCTTTGACAAAATTCAAAATCCATTTATGATAAAAACCCTCCAGAAAGCAGACATAGAAGGAACATACCTCAACATAATAAAAGCCGTATATGATAAACCCACAGCAAACATTATCCTCAATGATGAAAAACTGAAAGCATTTCCCCTAAAGTCAGGAACAAGACAAGGATGCCCACTCTCAACTATTCAACATAGTTTTGGAAGTTTTAGCCACAGCAATCAGAGAAGAGAAAGAAATAAAAGGAATCCATATTGGAAAAGAAGAAGTAAAACTCTCACTGTTTGCAGATGATCCTATACATGGAAAACCCTAAAGATTCCACCAGAAAATTACTAGAGCTAATCAATGAATATAGTAAAGTTGCAGGATATAAAATTAACACACGGAAATCCCTTGCATTCCTATATACTAACAATGAGAAAACAGAAAGAGAAATTAAGGAAACAATTCCATTCACCATTGTAATGAAAAGAATAAAATACTTAGGAATAAATCTACCTAAAGAAACAAAAGACCTATATATAGAAAACTATAAAACACTGATAAAAGAAATCAAAGAGGAGACAAATAAATTGAGAAATATACCATGTTCATGGATCAGAAGAATCAATATCATAAAAATGAGTATACTACCCAAAGCAATCTATAGATTCAATGCAATCCCTATCAAGTTACCAATGGTATTTTTCACAGAACTAGAACAAATAATTTCACAATTTGTATGGAAACACAAAAAAACTTGAATAGCCAAAACAATCTTGAGAGAGAAGAATGGAACTGGAGGAATCAACCTGCCTGACTTCAGACTATACTACAAAGCCACAGTCATCAAGAGAGTATGGTACTGGCACAAAGACAGAAATATAGACCAATGGGATAAAATAGAAAGCCCAGAGATAAATCCATGCACCTATGGACACCTTATCTTTGACAAAGGAGGCAAGAATATACAATGGAGAAAAGACAATTTCTTTAACAAGTGGTGCTGGGAAAACTGGTCAACCACCTGTAAAAGAATGAAACTAGAACACTTTCTAACACCATACACAAAAATAAACTCAAAATGGATTAAAGATCTAGATGTAAGACCAGAAACTATAAAACTCCTAGAGGAAAACATAGGCAGAACGCTCTCTGACATAAATCACAGCAGGATCCTCTATGACCACTTCCCCAAGTAATGGAAATAAAAGCAAAAATAAACAAATGGGACCTTGTTAAACTTAAAAGCTTTTGCACAATGAAGGAAACTATAAGCAAGATGAAAAGACAACCTTCAGAATGGGAGAAAATAATAGCAAATGAAGCAACTGACAAAGAATTAATCTCAAAAATATACAAGCAATTCATGCAGCTCAATTCCAGAAAAATAAACGACCCAATCAAAAAATGGGCCAAAGAACTAAACAGACATTTCTCCAAAGAAGACATACAGATGGCTAACAAATACATGAAAAGATGCTCAACATCACTCATTATCAGAGAAATGCAAATCAAAACCACAATGAGATACCGTCTCATGCCAGTCAGAATGGCTGCTATCAAAGTCTACAAACAATAAATGCTGGAGAGGGTGTGGAGAAAAGGGAACCCTCTTCCACTGTTGGTGGGAATACAAACTAGTACAGCCACTATGGAGAACAGTGTGGAGATTCCTTAAAAAACTGAAAATAGAACTGCCTTATGACCCAGCAATCCCACTGCTGGGCATCCACACTGAGGAAATCAGAATTGAAAGAGACACATGTACCCCAGTGTTCATTGCAGCATGGTTTATAATAGCCAGGACATGGAAGCAACCTAGATGTCCATCAGCAGATGAATGGATAAGAAAGCTGTGGTACATATACACAATGGAATACTACTCAGCCATTAAAAAGAATGCATTTGAGTCAGTTCTAATGAGGTGGATGAAACTGGAGCCTATTATACAGAGTGAAGTAAGTCAGAAAGAAAAACACCAATACAGTATACTAACACATATATATGGAATTTAGAAAGATGGTAACGATGACCCTATATGCGAGACAGCAAAAGAGATACAGATGTATAGAACAGTCTTTTGGACTCTGTGGGAGAAGGCGAGGGTGGGATGATTTGAGAGAATAGCATTGAAACATGTATATTACCATAAGTGAAATAGATCGCCAGTCTAGGTTCAATGCATGAGTCAGGGTGCTCAGGGCTGGTGCACTGGGATGACACTGAGGGAGGGGAGGGGAAGGGAGGTGGGAGGGGGGTTCAGGATGGGAAACACATGTACACCCATGGCTGATTCATGTCAATGTATGGCAAAAACCACTACAATATTGTAAAGTAATTACCCTCCAATTAAAATAAATACATTAATTTTTTTTTAGGTGAAAGAGGAAATCTTGAAGGCAGCCAGAGGGAAAAAAGTTACATGTTGAGAGTCAAAGATAAGAGTTACAATAATATTTAATGAAAAAAGATCACAGCATACTTAGAATTTCAGCCCAGAATTTCATAGTTCATGAAAATATCTTTCAAAAATTAAAAAAGTTTTTTTTCAGATGAACAAAAACTAAAACAAAACTGAAACATTTTGTCAGAAGTCTGCACATTAAGGAATGTTAAAGTAGTTCTTCAGACATAGTATGATACCAGATGGAAATTTAGTTCTATACAAAGAAATGAAGAACATCAGACACTAGAATAATTTTGAATACATGCGAAAGACATTTTTCTTGTTTTTAATCACTTTAAAAGAAGCTATGAGGCTATAAGTCTACAACTTCTGTTCAGCTTCATTAGAGAAGTCTGCAAGAAAAAATTCAATAAAGAGTATAGATGCAGAGATGAGAGATGGGAGGGGAGTGCATACTAACAGCATTCAAATCTTTTGTTCTGGTGACTCCTAAGACAAATGCCATTCCTATCTATCTCAAGATTTTGTAATCTGCTTGAGCTAGCATGAGTTGGGTTTCTCCCACTGTTAACCAAAGATGGGCCGACTCTTCATCTTCTGTGATTTCTACTTGAGCCAAGATAACTCTGAGTGAGACTGAGCCCCAACTGTTTTGACTATTCAATAAAAACAGAAAAGTCGATAAAAGGACTAAATTTTACATAGACTAAGAGATGACCCAAATGTTAAACGTGTCAGACGACCAAACCTAACCCAAATTGAGTATCGATCTACCCAAAATGACTTTTTAAAAAAGACTTAGAAACTGTATTAAAGTCATTGTGTGTTTGTATCTTGTTGAGTCCATAGAGTCAGATCACATGTCTATGACTTGGTTTCCTTGCAGGTAACACATATCCCACTTATAGTTATCTTAGGAAAAAGACATATTTTTGAGGAAAAAACTAGAAGAAATGGAGAACATAAGTGGGTCTTGGTAATGTAGGAAGAAAAACGACCCTTCTTTCTGATGCTAGAGAGTCAGATTGGCTTGAACTCTGGTATGGAGGTACCAGGAGTAATTCTAGAAGTAGAATTGTGAACTAACCTTCCAGTCATGGAGACAGGTACATGAGCAAAGCAAGAAGTTGGCCCTGTCAGCAAGAAACTTTAGGACAGAATTGAATTTGTGTGATGGTTATAAGTTGTTTTCAATATTGCACTATTCTTCCATGATCCCTGAACCATTAGACATGTCCCATTAAAAGTTATGGGCTGATCTCTGAGCTGTGGTAAATTTCACAATTTCCAAAGTGTAAAACACACTTGGAAAAGTGGCCTTTACCCTGCGGGTCTACTGGTGATAGCAGGTGTAATCTCAAAGAAAGAATTCTGCAGTCAGTGGCTCAGCTATCTGAGTTGTAGGTAACAGAGTCTGTATCAAGGCACATTCAGGAGGGGACCACATGGAAGGCGATGTGGGGCCAGTTCCTAAGCATGCATGAGGCAACCCTGGTGAATGCTTAGAAATTAATGAGGAGTACATTTCCCTTTACTGAGTGCCCCTGGAGGCTGAGTTTGAAATAGGATTTTGATGCAGGTAGTTTATTTAGGATATGCTCCCAGGAAGCAAGAGGGAGGGAGAGATAAAGTGAGACAGAGCAGGCTTATGTGTATAGTAGGTACAATTGGTTTTAAACAATATGGACATTTTCTCTTTCTTTTGCCCAGATCATTTGATTTTCCCTCACTATTTAAGGAGTGGGAAGAGACTTTTATACACACACACACAAACACAGGTTGCATTATTTGGATTTGAACTCTTGAGTAAACTTTTATAAAAGCTATAGTGGAGACAATAATCGTGAAAGTCATGGTTTTCAACTTTGTAAGCCTGATGCTTTAGAGAGAAAGGAATGCAATTTTGACTTTAAAAAATAAGGGGAAAACTGGAGGGCTAGAGCATAGAATTCCTAAAAACTTTTTAGTCAATGTGGGATCAATGAAGGTTAACATAAGAGCTGCTTTTCCACCTAAAGAGATTAAAAGTTTGGCTGACTAGAAGAGACTAGAGAGGATGTGCCCAAACCCTAGGTGCCTAAGTCTTTGTGAAGGTTTCTAAAGCAATGTCTCCTCAAGGTGGGATAAGGAGGCCCAAGGAAAGAAACCTGTGACAGGGTGAAAAGACTCCAGAATCCAGAAGATGTGAGCCCCACAAAAAAGCCAAGAGTACAATGTATGGCCTTAGAGAAATGGGAAGATGGGCTTGAGGTCAGCCAGCCTCACCTTCATCCTACTCTCTCCAGTGTAAACTAGGAAAATTAGGTCAGAGGTCCTGATTACCCAAGGGTGTGGTACATGAAAATGCTGCTACTGCTGCTGCTGCTGCTAAGTCACTTCAGTCGTGTCTGACTCTGTGCGACCCCATAGACTGCAGCCCTCCAGGCTCCGCCATCCCTGGGATTCTCCAGAGAAGAACACCGGAGTGGGTTGCCATTTCCTTCTCCAATGCATGAAAGTGAAAGGTGAAAGTGAAGTCACTCAGTCGTGTCCGGCTCTTAGCGACCCCATGGACTGCAGCCTACCAGGCTCCTCCGTCCATGGGATTTTCCAAGCAAGAGTACTGGAGTGGGGTGCCATTGCCTTCTCCGATGAAAATGCTGAGTTTGGGTCAATGTTCCAAATAGGGCTTGGACTTAACACAAGAAGCTGTAGAATGTGTAGATGGCCTCATCCTAGGTCAAGTCCACTTCCCAGGGCAAGCCACATCCAATGTTGATCAATTTGGACATATAAAGACCCAGCCATCTTGCTCCACCTTAGGACAATTCTGATGGGTCATCCCAGTTTCAGATGGGAACATATTGGCAGCTGAGGCTTCCGTTGAGACTATTTCACAGTTTAACTTCTTTTTCTGTTCAGCCTTGCTTCCTACCTTTCCCTTTCATAGAGGTGGCACCAAGAGGACTCCCTAATAAAACTTCTGCCTCCTAATCTCCATTTGAGTGATCTTCCTGGGGAACCCAACCTGTAACAGCCATTCAGCCTGCTTTCGGATGAAAGATTTTGTAAATCAGGTTAAGAGTTTCGACATTATCTTGAGGAAAAGTAGGAGATAATGAAGGGTTTTAAGAAAGGATGATGTGATCAGCTGTGGGTATCAAGTTCCCTAGAGAGTGGACCCAAGCAAGAGGGCTGGCAGAAACACTATATATGTGACTACTGAATTACACAAACACAAGGTCATAATGCCATGGATTTGGAGATGAGACAATAGAGATTGAGATAAGCTGACAAATTCTAGAAATATTTAGAAGGTTTGATCAGAAGGACTAATTGATTATATGTGGGAATGAAGGAGTGGGAAGAGTCAGGAATTATGTCCAGTTGTCTGAATTGAGCAATGAGTGATGTCATCACTGATCCCAATTCAAGACACAGCTCTTAAAAAAGAGGGGGATACTTCCTAGTTCCTATTGCATCACAGCAGCACTGTAATTCAGTAAGCAACCCAATAATCTCCCAGGTCCTGTATATTGCAACTTTTTCCTATTCATTCCTAATTGACTGTATAGCCAGGCATCCAGCTACCAAGGCCTAACCACCACTAAAGGAAAGCTGGAGACCTGGGACCAAATAGTTACACTTCCAAAACATAGGTAAGAATATTTATGCCTAGAAGAGAACATGGGGCTCCTCTGGTGGCTCAGAGAGTAAAGAATCTGCCTGCAACTCAGGTGATCCAGGTTTGATCCCTGGGTCAAGAAGATCCCCTGGAGAAGGGAATGGCCACCCACTCCAATATTCTTGCCTGGGAAATTCCATGGACAGAAGAGCACATAAATTTAACACATGAAAACACTGAGGAGAAGTAATACAGAATGGAGGTTCTAAGTATGTATTTGGAATTCAGACTGAGTTCATATCCTGGATCTACTTGTTATGACATTTCAATTTGTATAAGTTATTGACTTCTCTGTGCCTCTATTTCTTTTACCTACAAAATATGGATATGATGGTACCTACCTCAAAAGATTGTTGCAAAATCGGATGAGTTAGTACAAGTAAGATGGTTACAACAATGCCTGGCATACAGTTGTTGTTGTTTAGTTGCTAAGTCATGTCCAACTCTCTGCGACTCCATGGACTGTAGCCTGCCAGGCTCCTCTGACCGTGGGATTCTTCCAGCAAGAACACTGGAGTGAGTTGCCATTTCCTTCTCCAGAGTATCTTCCTGACGAGGGATCAAATTCGAGTCGAATGCATTGGCAGGCAGATTCTTTACCACTGAGCCATGTGGGAAGTCCCTGGCATATAGTAATCACTTAATAAACGCTATTAATTACCATTCCACTGGAATGCAAATTCTGTGCCTATTTCAACATGAACTCTTTCCTCCCTTATTAGTGAAAGAATCCAGATTTTTGTGTGGGCATATTACCATCTGGAATTGTGTTTTGCAACCTCCCTTGCAGCTAATTTTGGTGAGTGGAATGCAAACTGAAATGTTTTGTGGAACTTTGGTGACTCAGTGGTATCCACCAGCAATGCAGGAGACACAGGAGATGTGGGTTTGATCCCTGGGTCTGGAAGATCCCCTAGAGGAGGAAATGACAACCCACTCCAGTAATCTTGCTGGAAAATCCCATGGACAGAGGAGCCTGGTGGGCTACAGTCCATGGGGTCACAAAAGAGTGACTAAATAGTCCATGGGGTCACAAAAGAGTGACTAAACAACAATAAAGGAAAACTACCCCATCTGGAAGTGGCTCTTTATTGTCCTTATGCCTTGTTTTCCTTCTGATTTACAACTAGGACAATATGCCATCCGGAATCATAAGGCACCTCGAGGATGGAAGCCCTGTGCTGAGATATTGGACAGAAATATAGTAGCTTGAAGCGCTTATGTTATCAGAGAGCTGCCGAGCCAACCCAGGAATGCCTACCTCCAAGACTTCTTTTGTATGAGAAATACATTTCTGTATTGTTGAATCATCATTTTTAGAGCTTTTGGGTAAATGCTGTCAAACTAATCTTAACTAATATATTTGTCAAATTGATGATTTTAAACTACAGCCAGTTATTCAATCTCTGAATTCTGTCCAATAATTTTTAATTGCATACAGTAAGAGAAAGATGGAAGATCAGAGATGGAATGAATAAGAATGAAGACACTTCCTACAGTACTTAAAGGTTACTTTTTAAATATCATGCATTACAGGGAGAAGAGGATTGCTTCACATAATCAGGAAAGGCTGTAGGATAGGATTTTGAAAGTCAAAAATCCTTACAGAAGATACAGTGGCATCTAGTTAAATGGTCGGAGTAAGCCATTTTACGCTTTAGGACTTTTTATATGAATTTAAAAGGGCTTCCTTCTCGGCTCAGTGGTAAAGAATCTGCTTACCAATGCAGGAGACATGAGTTCAATCCCCAGGTCAGGAAGATCCCTTGGAGAAGGAAATGGCAACCCACCCCAGTATGCTTGCCTGCGAGATCCCATGGACAGAGGTGCCTGGTGGGCTACAGTCCATGGGGTCACAAAAGAGTTGGACATGGCTTAGTGACCAAACAACAAGAAGTAGGGGACTTTCTTTGTCCATAATAAGAGGAAAGAGAAACCCATCTATTTGTAAACCCATAATGAATTGACTTCTTCCACATACATGGATTTATTTAAACATCATATCTGGGACAGTGTGTACTTTTTGCTACACTTTCAAATAAACTGAGGCTATGTTTGTTCAGTTGGCTTGCCCTCAGTCACAGAGTCGGACACAACTGAGCAATTGAACAAGAACAGTCAAAATACAAGCAAGTAGTAGAGACAGGATTTGAACCTGTATCTGTTTGGCCCAGAGCTCTTGCCCCTCCCCTCAATCTTCATTCCATCCAATCAGCTACATAATCTCACTCTCAAAAGCACATGCTCTGTGTTCCTCATAACATCTAAGGATTGTAGGTATATTTATTTTCTTTGGCATTATTTGCCTTTGCATTTTCATTGTCTGGCATTTTGGAAACTTGCGGCTGAGTGCTTTAAACCTGTTTTTATTTTTCATGGGTCTTGTTTTTACAGCATAAATTCCTACTCACAAGGTGACAGCGACTCCCTAACATCTCCCTTAGCCACTCTGACTAGCTAGAGCCTGTTCTTCCAGCGCCGACAAAATGCAGGTGACTCAGACTGAGATTATGACCCTCTCGTTACACCAGCTGGAGAGAGTGGATGGCCTACCTAGTCCACACCTAGCTCTTCCCAGAATTTTCATCATTTACTAAACATGACCCCAAGTCTGCTCCACCTTCTGTGCTCTCAGTCTCAGCAAATGTCACCACCATCCAGCCTGTTGCCTAAGCCAGAATCCTCTGAATAATTCCTAACACATCCTTCTACCCTCGTCTACCAACACACAGGAAGTACTCAGTCCTCTTTTCTTTACCTTTTATGTGTCAAATTAATCCATCTCCTATTTCAGGCCACCACTGTTTCAGTGATATTACTGATATATTTTCTTCTTGCCTTCAATCTGTTTCACAATTAGAGTGGTCACTCCAGAATGCAAATCTTGTTGTATCCCTTCCTCTTTTCAATTTTTACAAAGGTATAACTTAATAAAAGTATTAACCTAGTAAAATGCTCAAACCTTAAATACATGGCTTGGCATGTTTTCAATTATGTATACTAGATCAAAATATACAACATTCTGGCACTCCAAAGATTTCTCTCATGCCCCCATTTGAGTCATACTCCACCCCTAAGGTCATTGTATACCGATTTCTGTCATCACATATTAGTTTTGCCTGCTTAAACATTCATATAAATGGAATAACACAACAGGTTCTTTTTTGCATATGAGTTTTTACTCAGTGTTTGTGATATTCATCCAGTATGTGGCATGGATAAGAATGTCCTTCTTCTTTACCAGTATGTAGTATTTCATCATGTGAATACATCTCAATGTGTTTGTTACTGTTGATGGACATTTGAGTCATTTGTAGCTTTTAGATATTTTTAGTAAAACTGTTGCAAACATTTTCGTATAGATCTTTTGGCTGACACAAGCACTTATTTCTGTTGGCACATAATCTGCAGTGGAAATGCTGAGTCATAGAGCATTAGTAGATATCCTATACAAGAATCCCAGTTACTCCATAGCCTTGTCAACTCTAGGTATTGTCAATCTCTTTCATTTTAATTACTCTTGGAGCATTAGGAATCCTTCTGTGACACCCCACCTAGACAAAGCCTAAGCTCCATAATTAAATGGATAGAGTCCTTCATAATGCCTTCATATCTGGGATTTTAAACACAATGAGTATTAAATAATTACTTGAGCTATAGAACTAAATAATTTTAAATCTCATCTTATTAAATGTTTCAAGTGATAGGAGAGGATGAGGATTTTTCAAAATACACATGCCTCCAAAGATTCGGTTCCTGGAATTAGTAACTAAAGCAGAACATTAGAATAATCTGAGGACCATTAAAAAAAATACTGGTGCTGGGAGCTAATTTGGGCCAGAGTGAGTTTTTCTGAGGCTTGCCTACCAAAAAACAGAATTGAGCTATAGTCAGAAAGTTCTGGGAAGGAAAGTGATTTATTGACAAGAAACTAGTACAGAAAAACCAGTAGAGAGTTATCTTCATGCTTCTTGAGTGCTAGGAAAACATAGAGTCTGTCATGGTTCATATTAAACTATCATTTTCAGTAGGAAACCTCCTTTAATGAGGGAAGGTTAGCAGAAAGAAAATAATATACATATATAAGGTAGTGTTGTAAACATCTGCTCTTCAACTGGACCATTAACTAGCAAAATAAGAAATGTGGCTATCTAGCTGAGATCTTGAGGTTGATATAGATTCTAATACCTTATAACCCCTTGGAATGTGCCAAGTAACACATTTAAATATGGGTCTTAGAAAACTGGGCCCCAGGTATTTTCATTGAGTCAGTTGAAGCCATGTTTGGTGCCACTCCCATCTATTCTTCCTTCCCTTTAGTTATAAGTGGAATGTACCAGCAAGATTCTCCGCACTCCTCCTGGGCTCACAATGACCCTTCAAACAGGATTTAACCCTGCCCAACAAATATAATCTTATCCTGAATCTCAGATGTGGCTTCCCTGACCCTAGATTAAGCTGACTCAACTCTTCAAGTCCATGACCTACAAGGGCTCAGAGCCCTTTGTAAGGTGTATGCATAGTCTAGGGAGTTTACATCTTATAGTCTCTTCTTTATCCTGTGCTTCTTCCTCCTTTGTTCCATTTTTCACTCTGAGCAGGTCAACCTAGTCATGAAAACCAGTCTTTCCACTGGTTTGCATACAAACCCCTACTCATACATCTCATACATGTAGATTTTATGTAAGCACCAGGGTTATAGGGGAGAAACTATATCACATAGCACCCTTTAAACAACTTTTAAAAGTTTAGATACTCTGGTTTGGAAAAGTCTTTCTGGTGGCCCTTTCCATTCCCCAATTCAGGGGTCTCCTCCTCTCTTGGCCATTCTGCCCACACAGAATCCAATCTCATATCTTCCCTACATCCCTTCTTTAAAAAAATTTTTTTTAATTAATTAATTAATTAATTTGGCTGCTCCAGGTCTTACCTGCAGCATGCAGGATCAAGTTCCCTGCCCAGGGATCAAGCTCAGGCCTCCTGCATTGGGAGCTGAGAGTCTCAGCCACTGGACCACCAGGGAAGTCCCCCTACATCCCCTCTTTTTCTTCTCCCATCACAATCAGTTGTTCTCTCATGTTCTACTGCCACTCCCATCTTCTCCAGCTTAAGAGATTCATCTCTTTGTGGTGCAATGCTGGTCCCATCTGACTCAACTTCAACTGACATGCATGCTTTTGAGTCCCGTTTTGTACTCCAAGAGTTTTGAGGCATCTTTCTCTCTTTAAGTTCCTCTCTTAGAAATCTGGGTACCGGTTGTGAGTTGAATATTTTTCCCACCTTGTTACAAACCTTCCCCAAGGTTAGAGGTGGGCCTGGAACAAACTAGATAGACTTGTCTTCCTCTCTGCATTCAAGCTTAGCCCTCCTGCACTTGCTGTCTTATGTGCTATGCAGAAAAGAGAAGAAAGGGAACGAACAGAAGCTGTAGGGCTGTTAAGAAAGGCGTTCAGGGGAAGTCAGTGCTTGTGACTTGAGAAAGAAAAAGCAAAAACTACAAAAAAAGAATCAGAAAGTCCGGTGCTCCTCCTTCTGCATATGACCCACTTCCTTTCCATTTCACATGTTTCTCAAAGCAGGATTTGTGGTCCTGAAATCTGGAATCTGGTGCCCTCAGGTTTGGGTGGGTTCCAGCATGATCCTTGCTTTCCTTAAAATGTTGATATTTTGTTCATCATGAGTTTTTTCATATTAATTTTTAAATAACAGCTTTATTGAAGCGTAAATCACATACCAAAAAACTCATCCTTTTAAAGCGTACAATTCACATTGCCATGTTTAAACAGAGAGTGGAAAGCTGCTGTAGAGCACAGGGAGCTCAGTCAGTGCTCCGTGATGAGGGGGATGAGGGGTGCGTGGGAGGAAGACACCAGGGGAAGGGGATATGTATACATATAGCTGATTCACTTTGTTGTACAGCAGAAACTAACATAACACTGTAAAGCAATTATACTCCAATTTTAAAAAAGCAAATCTAAAAAGAAATGTACAATTCGGTGGTTTTTCAGTATATTTACATGTGTGCAACCACCATCACTATCTAATTTCAGAATATGTTCACTACCCCAGGCATTCGTTTTAATTTTAATAATATTGCTTCAAACATTATTTATCTTGATTCCTGAGTTTTTTGACACCTCCTTAAATTCTGTCCCCAAGGGACACACCTTATTCATCTGATCCAAGTCTTGGCCCTACTAGGCTCCACTGACAGATGAAATGTAAGGTGTCTCCTACCTTTAGAGACTCTACTGGACAAAGGGACTTTTCAGCATAGCAAGCAAAGGTCAAAGCATCTGTCGAGGAAGGAAATGGGAGTCATGTTCATTGGCTGCTTGCTCTGGGCCAGGTATCTAGTGCATGCACACTACTTAATTTTTATAACTATGCACAGTAGTTATCAGTGTGCTATTATATACACAAGGAAGCTGAGACTCAGAGAGGTTAAGATATCTGCCCAGGGTCACACAATGAAAGATGGAACCACGATTTTCAGAGAGATCAATTTGATTTTAAATTATGAGTTCTTTCCCATTGTTCTTCTTTTTGATCAGTAAGCAAATAAACTTGATATCAAAGAAAGCAGAAAGGAAATAACAGATAAATTTAAGGGGTTCAGAATATTATTTTCTGTAAGTTCTGTTTTCAAAGGCAAAAAGATGGAGTATTTCCTATTTTGTCTAAGAAATAGATTTCCTAGGTACACAGGATCCTAATTTGGAAAGACCAGAGTGGTTCCTTAGGACAAACATTGATGCAGAAAAATTCTTTCTACACCATCTGATATTTTTAAGCCCATTGTTTATTATGAATGTGTATTTCAAAAGTCTTGTAATGGTCACAATTGCTCATCTTTCAGTTTTCACTGAAACTCATGTAGCATATTTATTATTTCCTCAAGTCCCACATTATGCTATAGTAGATCTTCATCTTTTTCTAACTAATTTTATTAAGAATTCTTATTTAGTTCAGATGCTATGTTCAGGGTTGTATAGATGGAGCTAAATAAATATAGGCCCACCTGTGCATGCCAGCTCAGTCACTTCAATCATGTCCAACTCTTTGCAACCCTATGGATTTTAGCCCAGCAGGCTCCTCAGTCCATGGAATTCTCCAGGCAAGGATACTGGAGTGGGTTGCGATGCCCTCCTCTAGGGGATATTACCACCCAAGGGATGAACCCACATCTCCTGTATTGCAGGGGGATTGTTTACCAACTGAGCCATGTGGGAAGCCCATAAACCTACCTACAAAATGTTAACGTCTGAAATGAGTAGCTCAGAGAAACTCAGGCTGGCAAAAATTACTGATTACACTGCTTTCACCTTGAACAGGATTCTGACCTTTTTAGATCTTAAATTCCTCTTGTCTAAGATAGAGAGGACTGGACCAGAGCAGTATTTCTCAGCTAGAGGAGGAAAGAGTACATCCACGCTCAGAGTACTGAACCACTCGAACATTTCCACTTTTTATCAAGGTCTAAGTTTTCATATCTCTACGAAAGGTAGAGTCTAAGCCCATGTATCTCTGATCTACGGGTCTACAAATTTCAGGACAAAGGTGAATAAAATATTAATATTACATATAAAGAATCTGCCTGCAATGCAGAAGACCTGGCTTCGATCCCTGGGTTGGAAAGATCCCCTGGAGAAGGGCATGGCAACTCACTCTAGTATTCTTGTCTGGAGAAATTCCATGGACAGCAGAGCCTGGTGGGCTACAGTCCATGGGGTCTCAAAGAGTCAGACACAACTGAGCAAATAACACACACATAAACAAAGAGGCTGACATGTCAGCCTCAGAGATGTGGCTCAGACTCAGGGATGCTAAGAGGGTGACCACACGAAACCCTCAGCGTGAACACATCCTGGGTGTACCCTTTTCACCTGGGTTCCAGGAGAACACGTGGAAGGCCATGACCAGGGTATAACTTAGGGAGCACTGTGTTGGAATCTCACCACCCACTTATGTCTTAGACATGACTAACCCGAAGGGTGGGGACTAAAGGTCTTCTTTTATTCATATTCAACCTGCTCTGAGCCAGCACTTAGTGCATCTTCCTGGTACCTGGTGACAATGGAAACAGGATAAGCAGGTCAGACAGAAAAACTGCATAAGGGTGACTTGGTGTTCCTTCTTGTAGGGTCTTACTGTTACCACAGGACCCACAGCACATACCTGCTAACCATACATATGCATGTGTCATAAACGTGCATATTGGGTTATATGCCAACACACCAGAGCTCCATCCAGTACAGAAATGCTCTGCCCTGATACACACACACACATGCCCTTCTCTTACCCTTGTGCAAACATAAACGCATAATGTATCGATACACAAATAACTTTAAAAACATATTCTATGCATAAATAGGCATAGATGTCCCAAAGGTAGCTGCTTCTTCTCTCTGTCTCTCACAGCCACACACACTACCTACATCTAACCCACCCTCTAAATATGCTGTCACACACTTCTACTTTATCCACACCACACACTTGGCTGTCACCAACCATTTTCCCATATACACCTGAACATGCTCATGATCAGTTTATTCACAAGACTTTTTCCTCTTTTATATTCCACAATTAGGGCCCCACACCACACTTACCTCCACCCTCATATAAATCTTGACCACATATATGCACACAGCCTTTGCCCTGTGATCTGATCCACATCACATATGGCTTCCACCACTCATCTTTGCTTTTGCACACACACAGCCTCTACTCAGCCTTCACACCTGACACACATCCCGAGCCATCACAGACTCCCTATTCTGGCCCCAGGGGACAACACATAGCTTGCCCCTACTCTCCTTTATCTCCTCTCTCCTTATTCCCCTGCCCACCAGCACCACGGGCACCACTCAAGATATGCACAATAACTCTACCCCAAATAGCTCATCCTTTCCCTCACACATTACCACATTAAAAGAACTGGGAGATATATAAGGATTCCAGGCTTACTGGGGGGTATGGTTATGCTTATTATACCTCCAAATAATTCTTTCTCTCAGGTTGAGGGACTAGCTTAGATTCTATCAGTGCCTGTACTTTTGGGTAACATATAACATTTCTTCCACGGACATGTTTCCTGGCAGAGGAAATGGCAACCCACTCCAAGTATTCTTGCCTGGGAAATCCCATGGACAGAGGAGCCTGGCAGGCTACAGACCATGGATTTCCAAAGAGTCAGACACAGCTGAGCAACTGCACAACACGCACCAGCACAAGGACATGTGGGCAGTTAGCACAGGTTTTCAATGATTACATTGTGTTCTTTTTCAAAAAGGCCAAGGAAAGCCTGGCCGCATTTAGACACCGAAACACGTAAATCAAAGATAAACTGAAAAAGTAAGGACTTCTTACTTTCATTAATAGGAGCAACTTTCTTTATGCCCTACAAAATCTGAAACTAAAAGGAGTTGGAGCATCATAAATGCTTGCCTGCAACCGGTATACCTGCTAAGTCTCAGAAGAGGATTCAATAACAGAGGCAACTTTCAAGCCTGAAGAAAAAAGGTGGAGAGAGTGCATTAACATCTTTGAATCCTAGAGTTAAAAGTAGTCTAATAATTCTCACCACAGTTTAGAAGTTCTGTCTGTGGCACTAGTTCCTTGCCAGGTGAAAATTCAACCTCCTCCTGAACACTGCCACAGTTGGGCAGTTCTTGACTTCTCAACACTACCACTTTGACCTCTGATAGTAGGAAATTAGGGGTGGGTGTTGAACTATAGTGATTTCCCTAAACCTTAACACTATTGGCCATAGTCCCTCCCTCTGGATTAAAATAGAACACTCTGTTCCATCTAATCTAGCAAACAGTCTGTAGGCAGTTTATTCTTTAATTAACTCATTCAACAAATATTTATTGAACTCCACTGGTTGCCATGCACTGTAGTGGCTACGGGGAAAATAATGGTGAGAAAATGAGTTACAATCTCTGTTGCAAAATCTAATAAGTGTGACTTCTCTGGGATTACTTGGTAATGAAATTGTGAAAGAGAACCTGAATAAATGTAAGGAATTACTAATGTGAATTGGGAAAGACAGATGTTTGTTCAATTAAACTCAGGATCTGCTAGTGGTTCCTGCTCTCTGGTTGAAACAGGGACTAGAGCGGAGGGAGAAATTGCAGGAGCCAGAATTTGACATTAGCCAAATCCAGGAGGAAGTTTTGGTTCTTGAAAATAAAACTAAAGAGATGCCAATGGACTCTGAGGAGGTTAGATGGTAGTCATATCTTGAATGACTAGGGCAACCCAGGATTTATGCAGACCCACAATGCTAGGCTTCCAAGATAAAATATAGGACTTTCAAACAAATTTGAATTTCATCTAGATAATAAACTTTTTATTGTAAGTATAGATCATGCAGTATTTGGAACATATACCAAAAAATGATACATTGTTTATCTAAAATCCTAATTTAACTGGACATCCTGTATTTTTATTTGCCAAATCTGGCAGCCTTCTACGATGCCACTGATAGGTTAGGAAGACAAACTTCTGCAGTTTGTGTAACTAGCCTTTTTAATTGGCTAATAAGCAGATAGGAAGTAAGTGGAGCCAAAGTGAAGAAGTCAGGAGCCCCAGAGATGTCAATGGGTGAAAGAGACTGAAGAAGGAGGCCAGAAACTAAGGACTGGAAGTGATGATGAAGCGACCATCAATGACCTAGCATTCATTCCTTGTTTCCAAACCCAAAATCACCTCAGGTCCTACGTGTATTTTAATTTATCATTTGAGGCAGCTAAAAATGAGTCGCAAAGGAGTCATAAACTATAGACTCTCTTAACTGTGTTCATAGCACTTTTGACTGAGTTCTAGTTCACTTTAAGATTAACCTGTAGTCTGAAAGTTAATTCTTTTCTAGGTATCAGTGGTGGTGGTGGTGTTCAGTCACTAAGTCATGTCTGACTCTTTTGTGCCCACCAGACTCCATTGTCCATGGAATTTCCCAGGCAAGAATACAGGAGAGGGTTGTTGTTTTCTTCTCCAGGGGATCTTCCCAACCCAGGGATTGAACCCGTGTCTTCTGCATTGGCAGGTGGATTCTTTACCACCGAGTCAGTGTAACTAACATTGTTCGTTGGTTCATTTTCATAACAAAATTCCCTTTTAGAAAATTCCAATTGGTCTAAGAAGAAAAGAATGTTTTCTATACCCAAGACTGGCTACATAATTTATGAGACTCAGTGAAAAATAGTAATACCAGTCCCTTTTTTCAAAATTGTTATGAATTGCAAGTGGGAGACATTAAACTGAGCATGGGATCACTCTAAGGGCAGATCATACACCGGTGAAACCAACCCTTTCCATACCTGAATCATGATAGTGAAAATCCGAATACTTAGAACTAGGTACTATTACGGAAGAAGTTTGGACTCATTTCAGAACTCACAGAAATAAAATAAACCAAGCAGAGACAGGGTACGCAGATAGGATGGACTGATCTTGAATGGGTGAACTCTTTTAGTAGGTCTCCTTCTTCATGTTTCCTTCCAAGTTTTTTTTTTTTTTTTTTTTAACATTTTCATGTGACATGATTTACTTACAGATCCTCTTAGTTCTGTTACCTCTCACTGTCCTTTACTTTCCATCTACTTCTGTTCTGCCTCATCACAGAAAATCATGTTTCATATACGACCTGACACCACACAGTAGAGTAAGACAATTCCTCTCTTTAATCTGGGCCCTACTTGTTATGACAGTCTAACAATATGTTAGCCTTTTCAATAGCTGTGTCATGCTTTGGGGTTATATTAACCTCAGATTCAATTAAAATCCTTCAATCTAGTCCACATGACAAAATCTAAGTCAGGACCTGAGTTTCTGAAAATTCCCTTTAAATTTAATATGTCAGAGTTTTCATCTGCCTGACTTAAATTTCAGCTGGTTGGTTTCATTCAGCATTCCAGCCAATTGAAATCACTTTGGAAATGGATTCTGTCATCTATGGTTTTAGCTGTCTTTCCTGGCTTTAATCCACCTGCTGCTGCTAAGTCGCTTCAGTCGTTTCTGACTTTGTGCGACCCCATAGACGGCAGCCTATCAGGCTCCACCGTCCCTGGGATTCTCCAGGCAAGAACACTGGAGTGGGTCACCATTTCCTTCTCCAATGCATGAAAGTGAAAAGTGAAAGTGAAGCTGCTCAGTCGTGTCCAACTCCCAGAGACCCCATGAACTGCAGCCTACCAGGGTCTTCCGTCCATGGGATTTTCCAGGCAAGAATACTGGAGTGGGGTGCCATTGCCTTCTCCGTTAATCCACCTGCAGATTTGGTAATTCTGCCTTCCATGTCTTCATACACATCCCTGTTTAAAATGCCAGGACAGGGCCAAGGACAGACAGGATCCTCTACCAGAGACTTGGTCTGGAGTGACACAGATAATTAGAGCATTCCTCTAGGTGTGGTCTGTCAGGGATGGGAGGAAGTAGGGGAGGAATCATAAGAGGAGCTTATTTGACATAGATGCTTACTCCTTGGAAGGAAAGTTATGACCAACCTAGATAGCATATTCAAAAGCAGAGACATTACTTTGCCAACAAAGGTCCGTCTAGTCAAGGCTATGGTTTTTCCAGTGGTCATGTATGGATGTGAGAGTTGGACTGTGAAGAAAGCTGAGTGCCGAAGAATTGATGCTTTTGAACTGTGGTGTTGGAGAAGACTCTTGAGAGTCCCTTGGACTGCAAGGAGATCCAGCCAAGTCCATTCTGAAGGAGATCAGCCCTGGGATTTCTTTTGAGGAAATGATGCTGAAGCTGAAACTCCAGTACTTTGGCCACCTCATGCAAAGAGCTGACTCATTGGAAAAGACTCTGATGCTGGGAAGGATCGGGGGCAGGAGGAGAAGGGGACGACAGAGGATGAAATGGCTGGATGGCATCACTGACTCGATGGACGTGAGTCTGAGTGAACTCTGGGAGTTGGTGATGGACAGGGAGGCCTGGTGTGCTGTGATTCATGGGGTCGCAAAGAGTCGGACACGACTGAGCGACTGAATTGAACTGAACTGAAGAGATACCAGTAAGCACAAGACAATTAAGAAGGGAAAATAATAGGGGGCAAAAAAAAAAAGAGACTGGGCAAATAGGAAGGATTAGAATCAAAAGGAAGGATGTAGAGGTCAAGAGGGAGAGATGGAGAGAGACCTCAGTGATATCAGTTCTAAAAGTCATGTGTCCTTGTTTTAAGATTTATCACCTCCTGCCTCTGAATGCAAAATGAGGCTAATAGCCAGTCCTCAAACAACCTCTCTCTTGATTATAATAATTGGACTTATGGGCCACATCAGATAAAAATCAGGATTTCCTGCAGCTGATCCAAATGACATGAAACTCTTTGAGGTTTGGATTCTACCTGACACAGTGGTCATATTCCTCTCTTATGAAAAATAGAATTAACATCCTTCTGATCTGAATGAAATACTGCCAGGAAAATCAGCTGAGAATAACTGAGAAATTGTTCCCTTAACTGCTCTTATTAATAACTGTTGCCCTCAGCAAATAGTAAGAGTAACCTTAAAAGAAATTTGAAGAGATGAAAATTTTCCTGTTTCCTCTTCTGTATTTTGTAGTAAGGCACTTCTGATTCAGTTCAGTTCAGTCGCTCAGTTGTGTCTGATTCTTTGCGACCCCATGAACCACAGCACACCAGGCCTCCCTGTCCATCACCAACTCCTTGATATAAAGTTACATTTTATTCTTGTCAGCTTTTCAAGAAGAGGATTAAAATTAAGGGCTAATTTTATTTTATTTTAAATTTTATTTATTTATTTATTTTTGGCTGTGCTGGGTCTTTGTTCTGGAGAAGGCAATGGCACCCCACTCCAGTACTCTTGCCAGGAAAATCCCATGGATGGAGGAGCCTGGTAGGCTGCAGTCCATGGGGTCGCTAAGAGTCGGACACGACTGAAGCGACTTAGCAGCAGCGGGGTCTTTGCTGCTATGCGTGGGATTTCTCTCATTGTGGAGAGTAGGGGCTACTGTCTTATTGTGGTACATGGGCTTCTCATGCGAATGCCTTCTCTTGTTGTGGAGCATGGGCTGTAGAGCGCAGGCTCATTGTTGCAGGCTCAGTTGTGGCACACAGGCTTAGTTGCCTCGAGGCACGTGGGATTTTCCTGGACCAGAGATAGAACCAGTGTCCCCTGCAATGGAAAGTGGATTCTTAACCACTGGACCATCAGGGAAGCCCTAATTTTATTTCGATTGCAATGCCATCATCTGAATAGGTGAGCAGGACTCCCCTTTATCCACATTTACACAATATGCCCAGCCACACCACCCATTTACAACTTCATGTATCCTCACTCTCCCAAGGTGTGACCTGCGATGTCTCTTCTGCTTGGAATGCCTTTTCTCCCTTGCTTGCTTGGGCTAATTGCTTCCCATCCTTTAAAGGAGGATTTCAAGCGTCATTTCCCTAGAAATATTTCCTAATCACTCAGATGAAGAATGCAGATGTCCTGTCTGGGCTCCTGAATGTAGTAATATAGTCTCTTTCCTCTCTTAAACAGAATATTAAGGCAGGAACTGATTATTGTTCATCACTAAATGCTCTGTAATTAATATAGGACATAGAATATTGTGGATGCTCAGTAAATGTTTACATAAAGAGGAGGACAAGAAAGAAGACAGGAGAAGAAAGAAAGGGAAGGAGATGGGAATGGATTGTAAAATCTCATCCTGTGGAATGACTTTTGTAGTATATAGCACCTGAAAAGAGGAGGTGACATTTAAAAGACTCTTCTAGTCTTATCATTCTATTCTATCTTTTTATTTACAGGTTTTCATCTATCAGAATTCTGAAATCTGATTCTATAATTCAAAGAGAAGACAGATGACCATTTGGTAGAGCTGCACTGCAGATATTCAAGTACACTGATGAATGTCATCCTGTTAGTTCAAAGAAACCTTCAAGCTTCTGATGAATGTTCAAGTGCACTTTGTGATAATATTTATAGCCAGTGTGTTATAATGAAAAAAGAATATGTTGATTAGTTCAAAGCAATATAAGATAAATTTTAAATATGTAAGGGAAAAGTAGTGGAGACTGATAGAACAATTATCCATGAGAGAAATAAAGCACAATTTTATCAAAGGGAATTTGGAATATGATAAACTTCTGATGGGGCTTCCCATGTGGTGCTAGTGGTAAAGAACCCACCTGCCAATGCAGGAGACATAAGAGATGCATGTTTGATCTCTGCATTGGGAAGATCCCCTGGAGGAGGGCACAGCAACCCACTCCAGTATTCTTGCCTGGAGAATCCCATGGACAGAGGACCCTGGTGGTCTACAGTCCATGGGGTTGCAAAGAGTTGGACACAACAGAGGTGACTTAGCACACACGCAGGCAAACTTCTGGGGAGTAGTTCAAACTACTCCAAAGGCCAAAGACATGCTACCCAAGAGCTCACCAGCATTTCTTAGCCTCTGTCTCTTGCTACCGTAAATGTAGCACATACTCTGTTAGGAAGTGGTACTCAGGGAAGGTTGACATATCTGCAGATTAGTGCACTTTAACTCCCAGAGAAATAGTAAAGTCATTTTTTATCAAGAATTTTAGGAACCTTTCTTATATGGCTGCAAATTGTCCCTAAATGACCTCTTAACCATGCAAAAATATAAAGTTCCTAACCAGGACCCTGAGGAACACTGTCATTTCCTGCTCCATCATAAGAATAGGATGGATTCCACACCTGGAGATTGAGATGAAATTCAGAGCTGTAACATGTAGATTTTCAATACCACTGAAATACCATTAAAATAAATATACTGGGCTTCCCTGGTGGCCCAGAGGTTAAGAATCCACCTTGCAATGCAAGGGACACTGGTTCGATCCCTGGTTGGGGAGGATCCCACATGCTGTGGAGCAGCCAAGCCTATGTGCCACAACTACTGAGCCCACTTGCTGCCATCACTCATGCTCAGAGCCCGTGCTCCACAACAGGAGAGAAGTCACTGTAATGAGAAGCCCAGGAACCGCAATGAAGAGTAGCCCCTGCTAGGCAACTAGAGAAAGCCGAAGTGCAGCAACAAAGACCCACCACAGCCAAAAAATAAAATAAATAAGTAAATAAAAAGTATTTCAAATAAGTTAATTAATTAATATGACAAAAACTTAAAGGCCTTTGGAGGAAAAAACACTATGAAAAGAAATACTCAAGGACAAGCCCCTCTGTCCAAGTTCTTATATGCATAGTTATATGCCTTTAATGTATGGATGTGAGAGTTGTCATGTATGGATGTGAGAGTTGGACTATAAAGAAAGCCGAGTGCCAATGAATTGATGCTTTTGAACTGTGGTATTGGAGAAGACTCTTGAGAGTCCCCTGGACTGCAAGGAGATCCAACCAGTCCATCCTAAAGGAGATAAGTCCTGGGTGTTCATTGGAAGGACTGATGCTGAGGCTGAAACTCCAATACTTTGGCTACCTGATGCGAAGATCTGACTCATTGGAAAAGACCCTGATGCTTGGAAAGACTGAAGGTGAGAAGAGAAGGGGACGACAGAGGATGAGAGGGTTGGATGGCATCACTGACTCAATGGACATGAGTTTGGGTAAACTCTGGGAGTTGGTGATGGACAGGGAGGCTTGGCATGCCGCAGTCCATGGGGTTGCAAAGAGTCAGACATGACTGAGTGACCGAACCGAACTGATGTGCCTTTAATGTATCAGAGTAAAGAAGAAATGTCCTAGACTGATCTCTCTCCTAAAGATGCATCTCCAAAATTCCTACTTTACATTTTTACTGGAATATCCCATCACACTGTGAATTTAAGAAACCGAAGTCTCAAATCCTAATTCCTATTCCTAAAAATATTTCCCCTTTTCTGACTTCCTTCCATTAATGGGGCCCCTGAGGAAATGCTCAAAGAGGATAATTTCCAGGTGAGGCAAAGGCCTGGTGAACAAGGATCTGCACGGTGTAGAAGCTTCTGAGATACAAGTAGAGAGGGAGACAATTGATAATACTGAGAGCTGACGGAGCAAGACCCATGAAGAGGTGAAGAGGGGTAAAATTAAAGGCAGCTTTGGCTTCAGATTAGCTGTCCATCAGAAGATAAGCTTTAGACAAGAAGAAGGAGGAAAGGAACAGATGAAGGTAATTTTGCCTACTGGAGAATAGGAACAGAGGCTTAAGGTAATTACTCTTAAATACATTTTCTTTTCTCTGTAAGGTATCAATTGAGGCCATTTTGTAAGAGTGAAGAAATGAGATGAGACAAAGAAGCAGTAGAGAATTTGAAAAAAGTAGAGAATCTGAAATAACTGGTATAGGGAAAAAAGAGAGTTGACCCGTGATGTGTCGTGGAAGGCCCAGCTGTTTTTTCAGGTATGTTAGATAAAAGGTTGTTAAGGGGACAAAAATAACAGACTCTTTTGTCAACACAGTAATTGTCTGAAAGACTAAGAATTTAGGTTGAATAAGAAAAAGACAAATAGACTGGAAGAAAATGGAAGAATCAAATACTTGGAGATCTTGTTAAGATCAAAGAGCAGGTCTAGAAGGAGCAATGAGTGAGAGAAATGGAAGACTGAAGCCAGAGAGTAAGATACTAGAGTTCAAAATACTGGAGGTGGAGTAGTTTGGGGCAATTGACAAGATCTAAGACTTGTCTGTGAATGGGGGAAACTAAAGTTACACGGAGGTCATGGGGTTGAGAAAGTCAAGAAGCCTTTGGATAGGTCATATGGCTTCCTCCATGACTCAGCAGGTAAAGAATCTGCCAGCAATGCAAGAGACACAGGAGATGTGAGTTTGATCCTTGGGTCAGAAAGATCCCCTGGAGGAGAAAATGGCAACCCACTGCAGTTTTCTTGCCTGGAAAATCCCATGGACAGAGGACCTGGCAGGCTACAGTACAAGGGTTGCAAAGAGTCAACATGATTGAGCAACTGAGCATGAGAGCACGTGGACATTGCGGTCACCCCTGGTGCTTGTGGGGCTAGGAGTGAATCAAGCATCAGAGGTAAATGTGGGGAAGGGACCAGGAAGATGGCAGTATGAGTCATGGAAGGGAGCTGTGATACAGTGAGCCTAAAATTCAACAGAGGACAATTATGTACTTGAGGGTGTAGAAGTTAATTACTTCCCAGGTGGCTCAATGATAAAGAATCCGCCTGCCAATGCAGGAGATGCAGAAGATGTGGGTTCAATCCCTGGTCAGGAAGATGCCCTGAAGAAGGGAATGGCTAACCACTCCAGTATTCTTGCCTGAAAAATCCCATGGACATGGAGCCTGGTAGGCTACAGTCCACGGGGTCACAAAGAGTCAGACATGACTGAGCACACACACACACATAGAAGTTAATGGCCTATAAATGATACTGGGATGTAAGAATGCTACTGTCTCTTCTGGGTCTTGTGGTAGATGGAGTATAGCAAGGGCAGTAGGAGAAATAGCATCCTTAGGGGAGAACGCATGTCATTTACAATAGGAGGAAAAGGTCAAAGATATAGAGGACTTTAGTTATTATGGTCCAGGGGTGGGAGTGAGGGGAAAGTGACAAGTTAGTCTTGGAAACAGAGTATGAAAGACCACATCCTCCAGGGAACTTTTCTCCTCATTCCCCTTATCCCTCATCCTCCACACCTCCAAAAATGAATGTCTTCAAGTACAGAAACGGAAGGGCATCCTTTGGCATTCAGATCTTCTGAGTCATTGTACAATGCTGTCTTCCAAGCATCCTCCTAGATTCTGATGAAGTTACACACTGCCCTGAGTTCAGACTCTGAATATCCCAGTTTTCCTTGCGTGGCCCAGCAAGTTGAGATGTATCAAGGGTAGGTATTTATTACATTCTCTGACTGCAAGAAGCCTTAGTAATCCTGTCACATTCTGATTCCTGCCATCCTTCTTATTTTATGGCAAGGTAAATCAAAAGCCAGGGCTTCCCTGGTGGCTCAGATGGTAAAGAATCCGCCTGCAGTGCAGGAGAGCAAGGTTCGATCCATGTGTCAGGAAGATCCCCTGGAGAAAGAAATGGCAACCCACTCCAGTATTCTTGCCTGGAGAATTCCATGGACAGAGGAGCAGCCTACTGCCCATGGGGCTGCAAAGAGTCATGCACAACTTCCTTTTTTTTTTTTTTGGCTTCCCAGGTAGTGGTTGTGGTAAAGAATCCACCTACCAATGCAGAAGATGCAGGAGATGTGGGTTCCATTCCTGGGTTGGGAAGATACCATGGAATAGGAAATGGCAAACTGCTCCAGTTTTCTTGCCTGGAAAATCCCATGGACATAGGAGCCTGGTGGGCTGCTGTCCACGGGGTTGCAAAGAGTTGAACATGACTAAGTGCACATGCAAAAAAAAAAAAAAAATCAAAAGCCAGAGGAACCCTTACCAACAATTTCTCTGCTGCGTCCTTTCTGAGGACTCAGGTCTTCAGCTCCAAACGCAAGCATACTCTTTGGATTTTGGCATGAGATCCTAGCAAAGGATAGCTCTTGTGCCTTTTCTTCTGTGAAAATCTTTGCCATCAAGTAGCCCAAGTCCTGGTGATGCCATTCAGTCACTGACATGAGTTGCATATACTTTTCACAGCAGCAGATTGAAGTAAAGGCCATTGTCAGAAGATTGTTGGGCCTTGACAGTCAGACTAACAGTGCCAAGATGGATAGTGATCAGGAATTCACAGCCATTCTGATCTCACTGGGCTTAGATGTCCCACCTGGCAGAGAGGGGCATTGAGCTCTCTTAAATAATTAGAAAGGAGATCTATGGGTAGAAAACTGCCCTTCAGGTTGAATATCTTCTACCTGCTTTTATGGTCTTTCCTCTCAATTACAATGGTCTGTCCCAAGATAAGGTTTCTAGGACCTGAGGCTGGGCATGTCTCCGAACCAGATGGTTCAAGTTCTAGGTACTGGCTTCTCCCCACCAACCCTATTCTAAAGATTATTATTATTATTATTAATAAAAATTATTAAGAGAATTAAGGGAAATTATTAAGAGCAAATATTATTATTAATAATAATTAATAGTAATTATAATTGATATTATATTAATAATATATATATATTTGCTCTTAATTATTTCTGCATTATTGACTATGCCAAAGCCTTTGACTGTGTGGATCACAATAAACTGTGGAAAATTCTGAAGGAGATGGGAATACCAGACCATCTGATCTGCCTCCTGAGAAATTTGTATACAGGTCAGGAAGCAACAGTTAGAACTGGACATGGAAGAACAGACTGGTTCCAAATAGGGAAAGGAGTTCGTCAAGACTGTATATTGTCACCCTGTTTATTTAACTTATATGCAGAGTACATCATGAGAAACGCTGGACTGGAAGAAACACAAGCTGGAATCAAGATTGCTGGGAGAAATATCAATAACCTCAGATATGCAGATGACACCACCCTTATGGCAGAAAGTGAAGAGGAACTCAAAAGCCTCTTGATGAAAGTGGAGAGTGAAAAAGTTGGCTTAAAGCTCAACATTCAGAAAACTAAGATCATGGCATCTGGTCCCATCACTTCATAGGAAATCGATGGGGAAACAGTGGAAACAGTGTCAGACTTTATTTTTCTGGGCTCCAAAATCACTGCAGATGGTGACTGCAGCCATGAAATTAAAAGACGCTTACTCCTTGGAAGGAAAGTTTTGACCAACCTAGATAGCATATTCAAAAGCAGAGACATTACTTTGCCAACAAAGGTCCGTCTAGTCAAGACTATGGTTTTTCCTGTGGTCATGTATGGATGTGAGAGTTAGACTGAGAAGAAGGCTGAGTGCCAAAGAATTGATGCTTTTGAACTGTAGTGTTGGAGAAGACTCTTGAAAGTCCCTTGGACTGCAAGGAGATCCAACCAGTCCATTCAGAAGGAGATCAGCCCTGGGATTTCTTTGGCAGGAATGATGCTAAAGCTGAAACTCCAGTACTTTGGCCGCCTCATGCGAAGAGTTGACTCATTGGAAAAGACTCTGATGCTGGGAGGGATTGGGGGCAAGAGGAGAAGGGGACGACTGAGGATGAGATGGCTGGATGGCATCACTGACTCGATGGATATGAGTCTCAGTGAACTCCAGGAGTTGGTGATGGACAGGGAGGCCTGGCATGCTGCGATTCATGGGGTCGCAAAGAGTCGGACACAACTGAGCGACTGATCTGATCTGATCTGCTTATTATTAATAATAATAGATACTTATGAGAACTTATTATGTAACAGACACTTCATGTATGTAAATAGATTCATTTAATCACCTCAATAACCTTATCAGGTCAGCCTCATTGACCCCACTTTTTAGATAAGGAACCTGAGAAGTTACTATATCCAAGATCACAAAGCTAGTAAGTAAGTGGTAGACCCATTCTTTAAAATCAAACAGTCTGAATATGGGAGCCTTGCTCTTAACCAATATGTTATACTAATTCGCTTATTTTATAAAGATAGAGACAATAAATAGATGACCAACAGGTTCATGAAAAGATGTTCAACCTCCCTAATCATTAGAGAAATGCAAATGAAAAAAACAACGAGATATCACCTCACACCTGTCAGAATGGCTATCATCAAAAAAACCCCAAATAACAAATGTTGGAGAGGAAGTGGAGAAAAGGGAACACTTGTACACTGTTAGTGGGAACATAAATTGGTGCAGCCACTGTGCAAAACAGCACAGAGGCTCCAGAAACAACTGGAAACAGAACTGTCATATGATCCAGTAATTCCACTCCTGGGTATGTATCTGAAGAAAATAAAAACACTAATTTGAAAAGATACATGGACCCCAGTATTTGTAGCAACATTATTTACAATAGCAAGGACATGGAAGCAACCTAAATGTCCATCAACAGAGGAATGGATAAAGAAGATGTGATTCATACACATACACACACACACACACACACACACACACACAATGGAGTACTACTCAGCCATAAAAAGAGGGAGATTTTTGCCATTTGTAGCAACACAGACAGGCTTAGGAGGGCATCATTCTTAGTGAAATGAGTCAAACAGAGAAAGACAAATACTGAATGTTATCACTTATATGTGGAATCTAAAAAGTTAAGCAAACTAGTGAGTATAACAGAAAAGAAACAGACTTACAGATACAGAAAAAAAACTAGTGGTTACCAGTTGGGAGAGGGAAGGAGAGAGGGGCAAGATGGGGCAGGAGATTAAGAGACACAAACTACTATGTATAAAATAAAAGATATATTGTACAGCATAGAGAGTATGGCCAATGTTTAATAATAATTATAAATGGAGTACAATCTTAAAAAAATTGTGAATTACTATGTTGTACACCTGAAACATATAATATTGTAAATCAACTCTATCTCAAGAAAAAAAGAGATATGGGGCAGTGTGTGGTTGTTGCAGATTGTATATTTCACTAAAATAGGACTCTCCATAGGTAGAATGAGTGCCAAGTGAGGGGGTAAAATTCTCAAGCGGTGGCTTAGTATCAGGGACAACATAATGGGGCTTCACCTCAAGGATGGATGGTAGGAGACAGTCAGTTTAACAGAGAGCACTGAGTTGAAACTTAGGTGAACTTTTCAGAGCCATCTGAGTGGACCCACTAGATGCTAACCTCTTCCATACACACACATGTAGGATTATTCTATCCAATAAAACTGGGGATGCCCATGACTTCAAAGTGAAACATATGTTATTATCATTCTAATGAGACATCTCTTCCAATGAAAATCATACTGAAAAAATGGCAGGGGTGAGATTTCAAGCCACAATTAGCCAAGAGTTTCATGCCTGAACTTGTATCATTTTCCAGCCAACCCACTGCTCCAGGGTGCAAAACTGTAGTTGTCTTTACTGACAAGTGCAGCCTTGTGAGGGGCGGGGAGGATGGAGGGGAAGGAGAAGAAAGGAAGTGATAATGTGTCAGCCAGGTCCAGGGCCACCTGCTTTTTAGACAAAATTGCATCTCATCCTCACAGCACCTTCATTAAATAAACATTATCTCCACTTTACAGATTAGGAAACTGGCAATCAGTCATATAACTAACAAACGGGTTCTTCTCTGAGACTTCAAAGCTGCTGGGTTTTTACCATAGCATCCTGCATACTCATGTACAGGTGGGAGGAATGGCAACTTCCACAAGGGCTTAACGAACAAAAGGAGAAGCTGAAGCTCAAGTCAGTATAAGTAATGTTTGGTATGCCCAGGGCATATTCTTGATTCCCTTGGCATGAGCTGAATAGGGAGAAAAGCCAGGGCTCTGTGCCTTGCAACCGTATCTTCCCTTCTGTCCTGGATGCAGGCTCCACAGGGCTTACTGCCAAATCACCTTTCTGCTTCCAACCTCTGAAAGCCAAGTCAGGTAAAACCACAGCCTGGCACAACTAAATAAAGACCCAGTCCTCTTATTGTACAGATCAAGAGACTGAAGCCCAGAGAGAGGTAAAGATTTATTCAAGAACAGGCAAGCATTAGGATCAGAGTCACGACTGGAACCTGGATCTTTTTTCCAGACAGGTTTTTTAGGTAACAACAAGGCTGGTCCTGGAAAATTAGCAATTCTCTGCCACATCTCCTTAAATCCTGTGTTCAGGTTTAATTGCATCTTTTTGGGGATTTCCCGTATGAAAATATCAGTGAGGATGAAGAGGGTGTATTTACTTCAGGAGACATATTTATTTGAGAGAAGCATCAATAGGACTAACGTGAGAAGTGACTGGGTAGAAACCAAACTCTCCATTACGAGACCTAAATCCCAAGCTACATATGTATCAGGAGCATCAGAAAACCCTGCCCCCAGGCTGTTTCAGAGCAGGGTACCTGGTGTGGATAGTCATGATCATTCTGGAGCTCGCTCTGTAAAGCTTGTGCTTCACGCAGTCTGTGTTCTCACTCTGGTTTATAACTCCCTGGCCTTTCCATCAGAGGATTACAATCAGAGAACACAAAGCTGCTTCCTACAACATACAGTATCTTGGGAGAATGAGAAAAAGGGCCCATTTTCTGGGGCCTTAGCCTCATGGATTATTGAGCAGAACACGGGCTAGATTTCTACCCCAACTCACCTCCTTCAGACACTCCTCTATATTCATAGCCCAACTTGCACAGCCATACTGGGCAGTGGCAGTGGCCCTCTGTTCCTCCTTCAAAGAACCTAGGTAAGTTAGGGGAGTCTTTTCATCCATGTACTTATAATTGTTCACAGAACCTTACCAACCAAATGCGGTGGAGGACAGGGTGTTACTCAAGCAGATGCAACACTGATGGGAATTACTCAATTTTTTTTTTAATTTTATTTTATTTTTAAACTTTACATAATTGTATTAGTTTTGCCAAATATCAAAATGAATCCGCCACAGGTATACATGTGTTCCCCATCCTGAACCCTCCTCCCTCCTCCCTCCCAATTCCATCCCTCTGGGTCATCCCAGTGCACCAGCCCCAAGCATCCAGTATCGTGCATCGAACCTGGACTGGCAACTTGTTTCATACATGATATTTTACATGTTTCAATGCCATTCTCCCAAATCTTCCCACCCTCTCCCTCTCTCACAGAGTCCATAAGACTGTTCTATACATCAGTGTCTCTTTTGCTGTCTCGTACACAGGGTTATTGTTACCATCTTTCTAAATTCCATATATATGCGTTACTATACTGTATTGGTGTTTTTCTTTCTGGCTTACTTCACTCTGTATAATAGGCTCCAGTTTCATCCACCTCATTAGAACTGCTTCAAATGTATTCTTTTTAATGGCTGAGTAGTACTCCATTGCGTATACGTACCACAGCTTTCTTATCCATTCATCTGCTGATGGACATCTAGGTTGCTTCCATGTCCTGGCTATTATAAACAGTGCTGCGATGAACATAGGGGTACACGTGTCTCTTTCCCTTCTGGTTTCCTCAGTAATCAATGACTATAGTAAAGTTGCAGGATATAAAATCAACACACAGAAATCACTTGCATTCCTATACACTAATAATGAGAAAACAGAAAGAGAAATTAAGGAAACAATTCCATTCACCATTGCAATGGAAAGAATAAAATACTTAGGAATATATCTACCTAAAGAAACTAAAGACCTATATATAGAAAACTATAAAACACTGGTGAAAGAAATCAAAGAGGACACTAACAGATGGAGAAATATACCATGTTCATGGATTGGAAGAATCAATATAGTGAAAATGAGTATACTACCCAAAGCAATCTATAGATTCAATGCAATCCCCATCAAGCTACCAACAGCATTCTTCACAGAGCTAGAACAAATAATTTCACAATTTGTATGGAAATACAAAAAACCTCGAATAGCCAAAGCTATCTTGAGAAAGAAGAATGGAACTGGAGGAATCAACCTACCTGACTTCAGGCTCTACTACAAAGCCACAGTTATCAAGACAGTATGGTACTGGCACAAAGACAGAAATATTGATCAATGGAGCAAAATAGAAAGCCCAGAGATAAATCCACGCACATATGGACACCTTATCTTTGACAAAGGAGGCAAGAATATACAATGGATTAAAAACAATCTCTTTAACAAGTGGTGCTGGGAAATCTGGTCAACCACTTGTAAAAGAATGAAACTAGAACACTTTCTAACACCATACACAAAAATAAACTCAAAATGGATTAAAGATCTCAACGTAAGACCAGAAACTATAAAACTCCTAGAGGAGAACATAGGCAAAACACTCTCTGACATATATCACAGCAGGATCCTCTATGACCCACCTCCCAGAATATTGGAAATAAAAGCAAAAATAAACAAATGGGACCTAATTAACCTTAAAAGCTTCTGCACATCAAAGGAAACTATTAGCAAGGTGAAAAGACAGCCTTCAGAATAGGAGAAGATAATAGCAAAGGAATTACTCAATTTTAATGGAAATTTGTTCCACTCATTCCTGAGGTAGAGTCTAACAAAAACCCACTTCAGCTCCTGATGTTGGGGTCTTTCAGACTTTCCTAAATGGGAAGTTGGCATGTTATTCTTAGCACCTTCTCTCTGAAGTAGTATCTGGCACACATATCTCAAATGATGTCTGGTGAGTAAAGGAAGGAAAATGGGAAAAAGGAAAAGAAGGAGGGTGGGAAGAGCAGGGAAGGAGAATCCTCTGAGACAAAGATCATGTCTATGCGATGAAAAATATAGAGTTCCCAGATCAACCTTGGGCCATGCTATATTCAGGTGGCTGATGCATGATTAATTGGGCTGAATGGTATGTCTGGATGGTAATAATCTCTATATGTCTCTCTCCCCTACCCTCAGTCTGCAGGTCTGCCACTGCCAGACAAAACTTGAGTGGCTGTGTTAGGCACCTGAGAGACAGGAACACATCACTTAATAGTAGGCTTTCTGTGTATGACGCTTTGCTTGACTAGTAAGCACGTGGCTTCCTGAATGGTAGGTTCCTCCCAAACACTGTGGGCTGCTCTCAACGACAGCATCAACTACTAAATGGAGAGAATCTCTAGAGTCAGGGCTATCAGAGCTGGTGATAAGATATTTGGAAAACATATTTGGGATGGCAGAATGACATGCTAAGAGAGTACAAAAGAGAGACCCTTTATAGCAGGTAGAAGCCAAGGAGCTCATCCCCAAGGGAAATGGGCAGCGGCATTGTTGACATACCTTTCTGAAGAAATTAGAGTGTTGACTCTTCACAAAGAAAGCTCCAGTGCTTTGTTTTGTAGGGTGATGAAATGAGTTCTTGTTCATCTCCTTATTGGTGCTACCGTAAACATTATCCACAATAACAACAGGAATGTCAGTAAGTCGTTATTGGGTGCCTTCTCTATAAAACTGTCAGCAGGATTTCTGGGCTTAGTTTCTGAAAGCCCTCATCTTCTTAAAAACCCTTACAGAGAGAGCCTTAAAAAGTAGCAATGTTTTCAATATAAGATTCAGTGATTAAAGCAAGTGGTTTTCCATAAACTCCTTGAATAAAAAAAGAACATCCATGTCCCAGGTTTGAGAGATCCCAAAGTGTAGACTGAGAAAAGTAAGTCTCCTCTTACCTGTTGTGGGAAATTTCATCCAAGGAGAAGAGTTCTGGCTGGACAATGAAAACCTGGTCAAAATCTCTGCAATGCCTCTCATGTGTTTTCTGACCAGGAAAAAGTCCTAATGATTGTTGACTGCTGTCCCCTGCCAGGGCAGCAGAAATTCAGATATGTCACTTAAGACAGGAAGGACTGTTGACCTCAATGTTAGTTGATGTGAGACTCTGTGGTTGTTACTGACAATAGTAAGATCAAAAAAAGTCTCAGAAATTCCAAGGAGATAAGGTTCTTCTCAAGCCACATACCCAGTGGCTCTAGTTTACACTCCCAATAATTTGTTCAGGCTGCATAGTTCTTCGTGATGGGAAATGTAGCATGGCACAGGCCCAGAGTAAGAAGAGTCCTTTTGGAGTAGTATTTCAATTTAAATTTCATTTTAATTTTTACTTTTATAGAAGTAATTTATGAATATTTAACATATCAAACAGTTCTGCTTATGATGAAAAACAGTAGTCTCCTGCACTACTCCACTTCCATCCCTGGTTCTGTTCTCAGGAGTTTAGAACTTTTGTTGGTTACCTCCATCAGATTGTTTCTTAAGGCCCACTGTGGTATTGGAGAAGACTTTTCAGAGTCTCTTGGACAGTAAGGAGATCAAACCAGTTAATCCTAAAGGAAATCAATCCTGAATATTCATTGGTAGGACTGATGCTGAAGCTGAAGATCCAACACTTTGGCCACCTGATGCAAAGAGCCGACTCATTGGAAAAGATCCTATTGCTGGGAAAGATTGAAGGCAGGAGGAAAAGGCGGTGACAGAGGTTGAGATGGTTGGATGGCATCACTGACTCAATGGAAGAGTTTGAGCAAACTCTAGGAGATGGTGAAGGACAGGGAAGCCTGGCATGCTGCAGTCCATGGAGTCACAAAGTGTTGGACACAACTTAGCGACTGAACAACAAATCAGGTTATGCACACATTCTTATACCTCTACTTCTTGATTAATCAATTTTAAGCATTATCTGTTGACTCCCATTTCTGGAAGTTGAAGATTTGTTTCAGTATTCCCTTAAATAATTTTATATTAATATTTTTAGTTCTTCTAGTGATTGTATGTTTTATGGATTATATGTCTAATTTTAAATAATATGCTTCAAATTTCATTGCTTATTCCACCAACTTTTGACAGGGCCTCTTGACTCCCTGTTTTATGTGAAGATGTTAATTTCCATACACTCCCCTCCCTTCCATGTGCCACTACTGTCCGCACATTTTATCTTCATTTCATTACATTGTAATATACGCATCCTGCCTGCAATGGAAACCAAGTCTTCCTTGGTTTTTCCAAGATGAATCTAAAATGTGCAAACCAATCAACAACACTTACATTAGTATGACGATGTAAACATCGTCCAGCGCTGGTTCAGGTGTCACACTAAGATTACATTCTCTCCTCCAGTGTCAGGATCCCTCAGCTGTATAAAACAAACCAGTCCTAACATCAAGGTCAAATCAAGGCATCTATTTTCTTAGCTATCTATCAATTAAAATTGTGCTACATTTTCATTTGTTTCTTATTTGCCTTATATCATATTTATCTTATATTAATATTGCTATCCCAGCTCCTACACAGTTAGTAGTTAAATGATCTATTTCCATTCACCTATTTTCATCCTTTTTGGATATTTTGTTTTAGATATGTTTTCCAGACACCCAGGGTTAGATTTTTTAACACACAATTTTGGTCTTTATTTAGATGAGTTTAATTCGTTACTATGTTTTGTGATTGAAAATGTATTTTAAATTAATTTCACCATCTTAATTTGTGTTTTCTTTTTACTATCATTTTCCTTTTTTTTTGGTCTACTTTCATGCCCTCATACAATTTCCGGGATTCACTTCTCTTTTTTCCTTCTATTAATTAATTAAGCATTATTATAGATAATATTTCTATTCTTAAATTTAAAATTTATTTACACTATGAGCTATTCATTTTTTCTTGTAAGGTTTATAATAATTCAGTATTTCTATTATACTCCTAACCCAAACACAGGTCTTAGGATGCTAGACACTGAATATCATCCCCATCATCTTATTGTTACTTAGAGTCATGGTTTTAAGTGTATTTAAAATTACACAGAAATTAGAGTTGTGTTTTTTACACAAAATTGTTAAACTGACTGACATATTTTATTCCATATCCCATGTCTTCTCTGTCTGTATTTTTCCTTACTAAATTACATCTTTAACTGTTCTTAATTTAATAGGGTTCTATGGATGATAAATTCTTTTGGTTTCATATAATTAAACATACCTTTTCCCCTCTCAGTAATGAATCACAGTTTGTCTGTATGAAAAATTACTTGCAGATGCACATTTTTCATCAACCCCATTATTACTGTTTTCTGCCTTCTGCTACTGCTGATATTAAATCTGCTGCTGATATATCACTACTCTGTATATAATAATTCATTTTTTCCTGGAAGATTTTAAGATTATGTCTTTATCCTTGATGTTCTCCAGTTTTATTGTGATGTAGTTTGGCGTTTTTATTTATCTTGCTTGCTACTGAAAATACACATCTAATCTGAGTGAGGGCATAGATTTTATTTTGTTCGCTGTTATATTCCGAGTGCCTGGCACAAAACAGGTAACTGATGAGTATTTTGAAATAAATCAGTGTCTTTCTTCAGTTTTTAGAAATTCTTAGCCATTCTTGCTTCAAAGATTTCTTTCCTAACTTACTTCCATCCTGTTTCTGGAACTTTTATTAGGCAATTGTTGGAACCTCAAAATCTATCCTCCGTGTTTTTTAATGCTCTCTCAGTTTTAATTTGTCTCTGCATGACATACCAAGTTCCTCACTTATGTCTTCATTTCTAAGTTTTCAACTGTGTCCAGTTTTGAAAGTATGCTTGACTATAAACACTTTTTTTTATTCCAGTGATTGTATCTTTAACAGCCTCATTGAGGTATAATTTATATATCATAAAATTCACCCATTTTAAGTGTACAATTTGAAGATTTTTGGTAAATTTATAGAGTTGTAGATCCCTCCCCATAATCCAGTTTTAGAACATTTCTATCATTCCAAAAAAATCCTTTTTACTCATTTGTAGTCAATCCTTATTTCCATTCTCAGTCTCTGGCCATCACTAATCTAATATGTGCCTCTATAGATCTGCTTTTTAAAAACAATTTTGACATTTCAAATAAAAGTAATTGTACAACGTACAGTCTTTTGCATCTGGCTTTCATTTAATGTATTGTTTTTAAAGTTCAATTCTGTTGTTATATGATCAGCCCATACCTTTTCCAAATGATTATATGTTTTATTTTCAAGATTTTGATTTGGTTCTTTTAGTTATCCAATGTTCTAGTTTCATTTCTACCTATTCTGTTTATAATCTTATGGCCTTTTAAAGGGAGATTATGTCTCAACTTATATATTTGAATGTCCTCAATATATTTGTGGTTAATACCTTATCAGACCATTCTATAAAACATTTATCTGTATTGAATTCCTGTTCTAATTGTAGATTTTATTGGCTTATCTTTGTTAGCAATAAATTTGTGTCTTGAGATTTTGCTTCATTTTAAGTGAGAATTTGTTTTTTATCTTATGGCTTTTTCTCTCTCTCAACCTCTCTACTCATCTTTCTTTGCCTATCAGTTTTTAAATTAACTTCACTCAGGCTTCTGTGTCCCTAATTCAGAACCTAGTCTCATAACAGTGGATCAGAGATGATATTAAGGATAGGGCAGATCTCATCGTATACTGTTCATTGTGTGTCTTGGCTTACCTCCTGGTTACAAGGCAATGATCTTGACACTGGCCTCCTTTGGCCTGCAGTTCACTAGAAGTTATGGTCTCAGGCAACAGTTAGCAGTAGTTCGTTTTCATTCTCTTTTCACAGTGTTGGGGGTGCCCCACTATCACTTAGGGCTTTGAGCTACGTCTCTGGATTCACTCTCCTGTCTCATTTGAGCGTTTTAATCCTTTTCACTTTACAAAAGCCAAACTCCTCGCTGCCCCAGCTTCAGTTCTTTTCACTGTTTTGAGTTTCTAATCCTTTGGGGATTTTGAATATATTTACCTGGTATTTGAGCCCAGTTATACCTTTTGCTTTTTTTTCTTTACATTTTATTTTTATTTTTGCTGTGGATGGAGCAAAGTGAGTTTTCATGGTATAAAGCCACTGCACCACCTTGAAAGTCTATTTGCTTCATATTTGGGTCATGACTCTGTTTTCTTTATTTCTTAATTCTTTTCCTGGAATTTCTAGTAGATTTTTTCTTCTTGATTTATCTGTATTTATAGTTCCCTCAAATTTCCCAAGTTGTTAAAAATGTTGTTGTTATTCAGTCGGTAAGTCGTGATTTAGTCGTGTTTTGGATAGAATTGGGAGATGAGCTGCCCATAAGACTACTAAAGCCAAAGATATGCTGAATACTTTCCATAATTTAAAGAAAAATCCCATTTCAAAATCATTTTTAATTTATTAGGCATCATGTGGAAGCCTTGTGTGTTTATGTGGACATATAATCAACCAGTGAGGCCTCAAACACAGTTAACGATTAAGCCAGTTCTTAACTCTGTTGCCTCTGGGAATATCCATGCCAGTGATTCCTGTGAAGCTAGAATTTAGGCGTACATCAAGAGAATGTCCCAATAACAGTAAGTGATGTGGCATCATCATGAGCGCTTGAGCTGTGAAGTCAGGTTTCCAGGGTCTTCCTGGCTCTGTTGCTTACTGGCTGTGTGACCTGGAGCAAGTTACCTGTCTTCACTAACCTTCGTTTTTTCCTTCTGCAAAATGTGGTTAATAGTAGTCCTTACCTCGGATTTGCTGTGAGGCCTAAATGAGATATCCTAGAAAGTACTCAGCACAGTGCCAGCATAGAATAAGTGTGTAATAGATTAGCCATTATTAAGAGCTATTAGTTCAGGAGGCCTTCTAGATTCTTACCATTAGCTATTGGAAGATGATGGTGGGAGGGTTATTCAACAGTCCAAACAGCATAAAGATGCTTTCAAAGGTCGAGGTGTAACATGGGACCCAAAGATCCAGCTTCATGAACATCCATGTCCTGGGATTGGTCCAAAGGTTGGTCATCAGTGAAACTGTGTAACTGTCTCAGATGGTGAGCCCAAAGAAGCTGCAGTAATCCTGAGCCAATCAGAATTTCCCATTCCTCACAAACGAGCTCTACAATTGCCATAGATTTGAGGAGTGTCCAAGTTTGCAAAAAAGGCATATAGCAATGTAATGGGAACATATTTCACAGTCATACACTTTCATGTATGCAAAATGGAAATGGTTTCCTTATCATTCAATCTACTTTAGCTCTGAAGTTTTTATTTTACTGATGATGGAAAACCTAACCCTGTAATCCAATGTAATCTCAATCTTTTTTGGATAAAGATCAAGTTAGTGTTTTCTCCATTCACCTCTTTCTGTTCCTGAGCAGTAATCCAAGTTCTGGGTGATCTATCATCCTGACTTTGAAGATTTACGGTGATTGACAAACTGCCTAGGTGGTTTCTGCTGAGAGGAACAGTCCCTATTTCCCTTGTATTGGTCGCCTTTGTCTACTATGACTGTGCTGAATCATCTGTGTCCCCTTGGCTCCCCAGTCACAAGGACACTGCAGGTCACTCTATAGCCACCTTATCCTGACCTCCCTAGGCCCACTGGTCTCACTTTCAATTTTGTCTTTCTAATGTAGGCATGAGAACATTTTCACTTTGATTTTTTAAAATTATGGTAAAATATATACAGCTTCCCTGGTAACTCAGTTGTACAGAATTCACCTGCCAATGCAGGAGATGTGGGTTTGATCCCTGGATCAGGAAGATCCCCTGGAGATGGAAATGGCAATCTACTCCAGTATTCCTGCCTGGGAAATCCCATGGACAGAGGAGCCTGGTGGGCTACAATCCATGGGGTTGCAAAAGAGTCAGACACAACTGAGCGATGAAACAACAAAATAAACATAAATTTTTCCATTTCAACCATTTTTATGTGTCCAGTTCAGTGGTATTATTGTTCATCTTCACACTGGTGATGTACAACTATCACCACTATCCATCATCATGACTTTTTCATCATCCCAAACTGAAACCCAGTACCTATTAAATAATTACTCTCCATTCTCCCCTCCCCATAGCTGAAAACCACTATTCTTCTTTCTGTCTTTGAATTTGACTATTCTAGGCACCTTGTATAAATGGAATCATACAGTTTTTGTCATTTGCCTCTGGCTTATTTCACTTAGCATGTTTTATAGGTTTATTCTTATTGCAACAAGTGTCAGATTTCATTCCTTTTTAAGGTTGAATAATACTTCATAGGATGCATAATAATATTCCATTGTATATGTATACCACGTTTTATTTATCTATTCATTCATACTGGATATTTGGGTTGTTTCCACCTTTTGGCCATTGTGAATAATGCTGATAGAACAAGTGTTACTCGCTCAGTCCTGTCCAACTCTGCAACCCCATGGACTGTGGCCCACCAGGCTCCTCTGTCTATGGGATTCTCCAGGCAAGAATACTGGAGCGGGTTGCCATTTCCTTCTCCAGGGGATCTTCCCTACCCATTGATTGAACCTTGGTCTCCCGCCTTGCAGGCAGATTCTTTGCCATCTGAGCCACCAGGGAAGCCCTGCTGATAGATCACTGATATGGAAATATATGTTTGAGTTCTTACTTTTAATTCTTTTCAGTATTTAGCTAGAAGTGAGATTGGTGGATCATAAGGTAATTCTATGTTTAATTTTTGGAGGAACTGTCACATTGTAGCCTAGGAACTTTTGAAGGTTCTTCCACACCATGCAGGGGTGTGCAGGACTCTGAGAAGCTGCCTAAGGCCCCTTTACCTAGTGATCTCATTAGCCAATACTACTCTTCAGCTCAAATGTCTTCTTAAAAACTAAGGCTTCACCACAAGCTGAAAGATCTCACCAGGCACCACCCTGGGGAGCTTGAACGTGGTTCTCCTGCTCTTAGAGCCCCCTAAACCTTAGCAGAATAGCTGATGTGTTTCACCAATATTCTTGAGACTCAGTCTGAAGAGTGAAAAGGGCAGAAACTACACTCATGAAGCCAAGTTTCTTTCATGTCCCCTCTGATTTTCTTTCTCCTGCCAAGTCCTGGAAATTTTACTTCCTTTTGGCTAGGAAGACTGCTCTTACATCATCCTATATTGTTCCAAAGTCAATAATTATGGTATAAACTTTATATTTGGATTTTGGCTTTTGACTTTCAAAGCCAAGCTTCTAAACTTAAAAATACTTGCACTTTCAAATAGCCCAACTCTTGCAATTTAAAAGTGTCTACTTGCACTCACTGTCTCTGCCATCAATTTCAAGAGCTAACTTAGAATTCAAAGCCAAGAATTTAACTTTTTGTTCTTGGTTATATAGGCCCTCCCTCCCCTCTAGGGCAATACCTTTAGAAACTATTGCTGCTACCCAACTGATTGAAAGAGGGTAGCTTCTCAAAAAAGCACAAGGGTCAAAAGGAGAAAAACCTTCAGTACCTTAAAATATTTTATACCTGTTAGCTTATTAGCTATAGTACAAGTTCACGGACACAAAGTCTGTTACTTAAAGTGGACTTTCCTGGTGGTCAGTGGTTAAGAATCTGCCCATCAGTGCAGGGAGACCTAAGTTCGATCCCTGGTCTGGGAAGAGTCTACATGTCGAGGGACAACCAAGCCTGTGGGTCTTAATTACTGAGAGTGCTGCCCTAGAGCCCCTGCTCCACAAGAGAAGCCACTGAAATAAGAAGCCCGCACCTGGTAACTAGAGAGTCGCACCTGGTTGCCTCAACTAGAGAAAGCCTGCACAGAGCAACGAAGACCCAGGGCAGCCAAAAATAAATAAATAAATAAATAAAAATTGAACAACAAAAGAATTATTTTAAAAAAAGAGCTTCGGGGGGTATGAAACCAGTCCCAGAGAAAAGCCTGAAATAATTTCTAAAAACCACAGCATAAGAGAAGATCAGAGAGTTCAGGGAGCTGGTAACACAGAATAAGAGTATTCTCATGCACGCTGGGACTGGATCCTAGGCAAATACCAGAGAGCTGGTACTGGTGACTTTGACATACTCTCTATGGGGCTGACTAAATTTAAAGGACCAGGAGCAGGGTAACATACATGACATGGAAGTGATCCACTTACACCCTAAAGTGTTCCTGGTACCCCTGTGTTCAGCCTATAAAACCCCTCAAAGAGATTCAACAGGACCGTGCAGTTTTGATGCAGTTATCCTTTGATTAGTAGTTTTGATGCAGTTATCCTTTGATTAGCTTTTAGTAGGTCATTATTGGGGAAGGAATTTTCTCAGTAGATGTGTGTATGTGTGTGTACGTGTGAGAGATTTTAAATGCAATTTGTTTTGCTTATTATATATACCAAGGAACAATGATAACAAAGCCCACTTCTGAATCCCACAAGCACAACCCACAGAAAAGAACCATAAAATTGCTGAAGGTTAACAAAGGTTGATTGAACCAGGCTTTGTGATTTGAGATTCAAGTTTTGTTGAATTCGAGTCTTTAGGTTTGCCCTTGAGTAGCTGTGGCTTTGGCTAGATCACGTTGTCTCTTTCTGTGCTCTTGTTTCTTCCTTCACTTGCAAAATGAGGTTAATTATAGGTATCAGCCTCACTCCCAAAGTGGTTTGTGGTTGTAGACTATTTTAATTAGCAAGTCTTTTAGTACCAAGAATTATCAACACAAACCATCTACACTCTTTACTGGTAACTGTATGGGTAGAGATGTAAATATCACATTTCAGAAGTTTTTGACAACACAACTTAGCGACTGAACAAAAACAAAAACCACATAAGCGTCAGTCTCTTTCAACAAGTACCCATTCGCAAGAAATAAATGTTTCTGATATTGTGCAGACATTAAGATACCTCTCTATGAATGCCCTTCTGGGAAAATAAAATCTTAAAGCTCAGGATGCTGGAAGGAAATGCAAATTAACTTCATCATTTTCATAATAAATATTAGGTCTTTGTCATTCTTGTAACATCTCCTTTGGCTTTGGTAAATCTTACCATGTTCTTTGTTGCCAAACTTCTCCATGTTTGTAGAACATAGGTCATAGAAATGGGGATATTTTTCCCAAGCAGAAAGAGGCACACAAATCTTCTTAAAGTTAATGGGACTATCCCATATCGTGTGATATCAGAATGGCTAATTGCTCAGTGGCCTTCAGACAATGTTCTCCTAGCACAAGCTTGTTGAATCTGAAGGCTCATGGGGTGTTCAACACAGTAGGAACATTATGTGCCAGCAACCTGCTAGTGCTTATGCACACCTGATCTCACCTATTTCCCACAACCACCCTAACAGTGTTTTATACTTGAATAAACTTAATATTAGAGTTTAAGAATCTTCTTCCTATAACCACACAGCTATAAAGTAACAGAACCAGGACTCTGACTCAGATCTCTATGATGCCTAGCCCAGAATTTTCCTGAAATGATATATGAAAAGTATTCAGAACAGCCTCTGATTCATAGCAAGTTCCATTTAATATTGGCTATTCTTTAAGTCATTGTGAGACACTCCAGTGTTTCTCAAAAGAGCATTTCCTCTTCTGAGAATGATTCCTATGTGGCCAGGAGAAATGTGGAGACACTGCTTGAAGATGACTTTCTTCTCACGTCTCATTTATACCACGAACTTGAGAACAGACATTTACCCAATTTCTAAGTTCAGTTAAGTTCAGTCGCTCAGTCATGTCCAACTCTTTGTGACCCCATGGACCACAGCATGCCAGGCCTCCCTGTCCATCACTAACTCCTGAAGTTTGCTCAAACTCATGTCTATTGAGTTAGTGATGCCATCCAACCCTCTCATCCTCTGTTGTCCCCTTCTCCTCCTGCCCTCAATCTTTCCAAGCATCAGGGTCTTTTCAAATGAGTCAGCTCTTCACATCAGGTGGCAAAAATATTGGAGTTTCAGCTTCAACATCAGTCCTTCCAATGAACACCCAAGACTGATCTCCTTTGGGATGGACTGATTGGATCTCCTTGCAGTCCAAGGGACTCTCAAGAGTCTTCTCCAACACCACAGTTCAAAAGCATCAATTCACTGGGGCTCAGCTTTCTTTATAGTCCAACTCTCACATCCATACATGACTAATGGAAAAACCATAGCCTTGACTAGACGGACCTTTGCTGACAAAGTAATGTTTCTGCTTTTTAATAAGCTGTCTAGGTTGGTCATAACTTTCCCTCCAAGGAGCAAGTGTCTTTTAATTTCATGGCTGCAGTCACCATCTGCAGTGATTTTGGAGCCCCCCCCCCCAACAAAATAAAGTCTGCCATTGTTTCCACTGTTTCCCCATCTATTTGCCATGAAGTAATGGGACCGAATGCCATGATCTTAGTTTTCTGAATGTTGAGCTTTAAGCCAACTTCTTCACTCTCCTCTTTCACTTTCACCAAGAGGCTCTTAAGGACACCCTATTTTCCACTTTAAAAGCCAGTTGTTAAAAGTTGTTTGACATAATATCTTCCTTCCATATTTTGCCCTCCCTCTGACCTTTCCAGTACATGTGAAGTTGCTGACATTTTCTTGAAGTCCCCAGAGGGCACTGGGCCAGCTACCATGGGTTCACCTCTTTCTTTAACCTTGTGAAGACATGATAACGTCTTGTGACTCATGTGGGATGTTCCTCTAAAGCACTGAGCACAAATACACAAATTAATGAATGAGGCAGACTTGTTCTGTCCTCACATGAAAAGTCATGTGAGTGCCACATAGGAAAGACTCAAGAGTATTTTCACCACAAAAAAAGACATGATAATTACAGGACATGGTAGACATATTAGCTACCGCCCCAGTGATAATCACATTACAGTGTATAAGTATACTAAATCAGCATGCTATACACTTTAAACATATGCAATGTTAGATGTCAATTACATCTCAATTAAAAGAAGAATCAAGAGGATTTTATTGATCTATAAGCTTCTCTGCACAAAACTTTAATTTCTTATTAACATTCTAACATTGTTGACTTTTAAAAAGATTTTATTTTTTTTTAACTTTTTATTTTATATTTGAGTATAGCTGATTAACAATGTTGTGATAGTTTCAGGTGGACAGCAAAGGGTCTCAGCCATACATATACCTGTATCCCTTCTATCCCAAACTCCCCTCCTATCCGAGCTGCCGCATAATATTGACAGAGTTCTCAGGGCTATACAGTAGGACTTTGTTGATTATCCATAGCACTGTTGATTTTTTACACACTGGAAAGAGGCATAGAGTTCCTTCTCTAAAGGAAAAATATGAAATATGGACATATCTTCTACATAAATCGTGTGCCTCTACAGAAGCCATAAAGATAACCACTCTGGAGTTCCCCCTAAACCTATACTTGTTTTGCTGCTATAGGTAGCTAGCCACTGAAGTTCAGTTATGTGTGAAACTAATTTTACTTTTATGTTGAATTTGGCTTACGTTCTAGTGGATAAGAATGAAAAAAAAAGTAGCTGGGGTTATTAGAGGAGACATTAGGAAACTCTAAGGATGTGAGGAAGAAAAATGAGAAAGTAGATGCAGAGAAAGAAACCCTTCAGAAACTCTCTTTTCCTCCCCTTGTGAAATCCCAAATATATTGACACAAAAATGTAGTTTATTATAATATAATATAGTTAGGGTGACAATGCTCCCTGACTTGCCTGGGACAACCTCTGTTTATTCTTGTTGCCATGGCATGATTATTAACTTTCACTTAAATTCTTTGAAGTGTCAGGTTTAGAGAATAAACTGTATGGTCACTTTATTTATAATCTAATCTTCAAAATTCTGGTTTCATGCCTATATAGTATTTTTCAACTATCAAGGATTAGAGTTCAGCAAGTCAAAATTTTTATTTACATCTAACCTTCCTCACACACAGGTGTTTATAGAAATGTTGGCACCATTCTAAGAAGATCTGACAAACATTCTAGAATTAGTTGAACTAACAGAAGGTCAATAGCTTTAGCAGCACTTTTGAGATCATGTACTGTCCTTTCATACAAAATGTTCTGTTTTATTAGATTGTCAGATGAAATCCAAAGTCAGATTCTGTACAGGGCTATGTAGAACTGTCTTTTTTTTTTTTTTGGTCATGCCTTCACACCTAATTGGTTGAGGTAGGATGATATATGAGTTGAGAATAGTCCTGTTCTGTAAGATAGATATGTCTACTGGTGTAGAATGGTATTGGATTGAAGCCCAGCCAGACACCATAGATCAGCAACAACAACAACAAAAAAGTAAGTAGTAGACAGTTGGCTTCAACATCCTTATTAGACCAGACTTACCTGCCTGGCATCAGCCTGTTATTGTTAGGCAGTCCTCACAAAGCAGTAAATCGTTCAGCATTCACACTTTAACCTAAGGGACATTGTACAGGAGACAGGGATCAAGACCATCCCTGAGAAAAAGAAATACAAAAAAGCAAAATAGGTGTCTGAGGAGGCCTTACAAATAGCTGTGAAAAGAAGAGAAGTGAAAAGCAAAGGAGAAAAGGAAAGATACACCCATCTGAATGCAGAGTTCCAAAGAATAGCAAGGAGAGATAATAAGAAAGTCTTCCTCCATGATCAGTGCAAAGAAATAGAAGAAAACGATAGAATGGGCAAGACTAGAGATCTCTTCAAGAAAATTAGATACCAAGGGAACATTCCATGCAAAGAGGGGCTCAATAAAGGACAGAAGTTGTATAGACCTAACAGAAGCAGAAGATATTAAGAAGAGGGTGGCAAGAATACACAGAAGAACTGTACAAAAAGATCTTCATTACCCAGATAATCACAATGATGTGGTCACTCACCCAGAGCCAGACATCCTGTAATGTGAAGTGAAGTAGGCCTTAGGAAGCATCACTACGAACAAAGCTAGTGGAGGTGATGGAATTCCAGTTGAGCTATTTCAAATCCTAAAAGATGATGCTGTGAAAGTGCTGCACTCAATATGCCAGCAAATTTGGAAAACTCAGCAATGGCCACAGGACTGGAAAAGGTCAGTTTTCATTCCAATCCCAAAGAAAGGCAATGCCAAAGAATGCTCAAACTACCGCACAATTGCACTCATCTCACTAGCTAGCAAAGTAATGCTCAAAATTCTCCAAGCCAGGCTTCAGCAATACGTGAACTGTGAACTTCCAGATGTTCAAGCTGGTTTTAGACAAGGCAGAGGAACTAGAGATCAAATTGCCAACATCGGCTGGATCATCAAAAAAGCAAGAGAGTTCCAGAAAAACATCTATTTCTGCTTTATTGACTATGCCAAAGCCTTTGACTGGGAAGATCACAGTAAACTGTGGAAAATTCTGAAAGAGATGGGAATACCAGACCACCTGACCTGCCTCCTGAGAAATCTGTATGCATGTCAGGAAACAAGTTAGAACTGGACATGGAACAACAGACTGATTCCAAATAGGAAAAGGAGTTCGTCAAGGCTGTATATTGTCACCCTGCTTATTTAACTTCTATGCAGAGTACATCATGAGAAACGCTGGACTGGATGAAACACAAGCTGGAATCAAGATTGTGGAGAGAAATAGCAATAACCTCAGATATGCAGATGATACTATCCTTATAGCAGAAAAAGAACTAAAGAGTCTCTTGATGAAAGTGAAAGAGGAGAGTGAAAAAGTTGTCTTAAAGCTCAACATTCAGAAAACTAAGATCATGGCATCTGGTCCCATTACTTCATGGCAAATAAATGGGGAAACAGTGGAAACAGTGGCAGACTTTACTTTTTGGGGGCTCCAAAATCACTGCAGATGGTGACTGCAGCCATGAAATTAAAAAACGCTTGCTCCTTGGAGGGAAAGTTATGACCAACCTAGACAGCATATTAAAAAACAGAAACATTAGTGTGCCAACAAAAGTCCGTCTAGTCAAAGCTATGGTTGTCCGGTAGTCATGTATGGATGTGAAAGTTGGACTGTAAAGAAAGCTGAGCACCAAAGAATTGATGCTTTTGAACTGTGTTGTTGGAGAAGACTCTTGAGAGTCCCTTGGACTGCAAGGAGATCCAACCAGTCCATCCTAAAGGAGATCAGTCTTGGTAGTTCATTGGAAGGACTGATGTTGAAGCTGAAACTCCAATATTTTGGCCACCTGATGTGAAGAGCTGACTCATTTGAAAAGACCCTGATGCTGGGAAAGATTGAAGGCAGGAGGAGAAGGGACAACAGAGGATGAGAGGGTTGGATGGCATCACTGACTCAATGGAGATGAGTTTGAGTAGACTCTGGGAGTTGGTGATGGACAGGGAGGCCTGGCGTGCTGTGGTCCATGAGTTCACAAAGAGTTGGACACAACTGAGCGACTGAACTGAACTGAACTGAACTGACTTTTACCAAACATCCAGATAAAATTACTTTTGACTAAGAGGAACCTCTGCACATATCAAAACTCATGGAATGATTATATTGTGATGCTTATTAAATTCCCTAAATTCTGAATTTAGTGGAAATCTCTATAATCATGGGTTTCCCTGGTGACTCAGTGGTAAAGAATCCACCTGCCAATGCAGGCGATGCAGGTTTGATCCCTGGGTAGGGAAGATCCCTTGGAGAAGGAAATGGCTCAACCCACTCCAGTATTCTTGCCTGGGAAATTTCATGAACAGAGGACCCTGAAGGGCCACAGTCCATAGGGTCACAAAAGAGCTGGACATGACTGAGCAACTAAACAACGACAACTCTATCATCATAGGAAATCATAAACAGGCCACCTGAAGCTTGAATAAGCAAGTTTTTCTTAGTTTTCTAACCAGAATTTCTGACTATTTACTTAGAAATTTCTCAAAGGATGAATGTACCCTTAAGATTCTATCTCCAATTCAGATGTATGGGTTTTTTTCCTCCCACACCAAGCAATTTTCTGACACCAAGATGGGTGTACTACAATTCAATTCAATTCTGAAACTACTCAGAAAGAACATCAGATCTCACAAGCTAAGGGCTCAGTCCCTAAAGGCTGCCTGTTACTACCACCATTTCAGATGCCAGTTGCAAGTCCAGGTTGTCACCAGTGCTTCTGACCACCTAAGTGTAGATTGGAGGGAGGGTCCAATGGCCTTCTCCTTGGGTTTGATCAGTTTGCTCGATGGACTCAGAGAAGTCACAGCAACATTTACTTACTGGACTACCAGTTTATTTTAAAAGGGTATAACTTAGAAACAGCCAGATAGAAGAGATGCATAGGGCAGGATACAGGGAAAAGGATGCCCTTTTAGAGTGCATTACTTTTTCAGAATCTCCATGTGTTCACCAATGCAAAATCTCTCCAAACTCTATCCTTTGGAGTTTGTATGGAGGCCTCATTACATGGGCATGGTTGATTAAATCAACCAATTGACTTTTGGTGACTGAATTCAATATCCAGTCCCTCTTCTCTCCCAGGAGGCGGTGGGGTAGGGGGAGAGAGGTGGGATGGGTAGGAGAAGGTGGAGGGGGTAGATGGAACTGAAAGTTTCAATCCTCAAAGCCCATGGTTGGCTCCAATGCCGTGTTTTTTAAAAATTACATCATTAACATAACAAAAGATACTTTTTATCTCTTTCATCACTGGAAATCCCAAGGACTTTAGGATCTCTGTGCCAGGAACCAAGACAAAGACTAAGTATGTATCTCATAATAAATCACAATATCACAGCCATATTCCTTTTGGGATATTTTCCAGGGATATTTGTCATATATTTCCTTTTGGAAGAGCTATATTCTTTTCAATTTCCTCTTATCTCAGGCATCATTGCATATGTTGGCAATTCAATTAACTTTTTCATTGCATTTTTCAGTACTCTCTCCAGACTTCTTAGACATCTCTACCTGGTATCACAGATAGTTTCTCTGAGTCTGTATTTATCAATATTCTCCCTTTTCTGTTTATGTTAGAAACAACCTATCATTTGTTACATAAATATAAAAAAGAAGAAATGGCATAACTATAAAGAGAAAAAGTCAAGAAAAAGATGAGAAATAGAAGTAAAAAGAAAATATTCTAAGAAAAAAAGTATTGAGACAAAAATATAGGGGGAAAAGATGCAAGAAGAGAAGATGGGCAATAAGAACCTCAATAAAATTTAAGATTTTATGAAAGTTGCTCTCAAAAGCCAAAGTCAAAGCAGTCTTGAGGAAGAACAAAGCTGGAATTATCACACTTCCTGATTTCAAACTATATTACAAACCTTTAATAATCAAAACAGTATAGTACTTGCATGAAAACAGATACATAGATCAATGGAACAGAATAGAGGGCCCAGAAACGAACCCACATTTATATGGGCAGTTAATCTATGGCAAGAGAGGCAAGACTATACAACAGAGGAAAGACAACTTCTTCAATAAATGATTTTGGGAGAAGTGGACAGCTACATGCAAAAGAGTCACTGGACTGTCCTCTCACATCATGCACAAAAATAAATTCAAAATGTATTAAAGACCCTGAAACCACAAAACTTCTAGATGAAAACAAAGCCAGTAAGCTTTTTGACAGCGGTCTTGGTAATATTTTTTTGGATATGTTTCATCAGGCATGGAAAACAGAGGCAAAATCAAATAAATGGCACTACATCAAACTAAAAAGCTTTTGTGTGGTGAAGGAAACTATCAACAAAGCAAAAAGTCCACACACTTGAAGGGAGATGTTTGCAAATGTATATCTAAAAGGGGTTAATATCAAAACATGCAAAGAATTTGTACAACTCAACATTGAAACAAACAAGCAAGCCAGTTAAAAAGTGGACAAATATCTGAATAGACATTTTTCCAAAGAAGACATACAGATGGCCAACAGGCACATGAAAAGATGCTCAACATCACTAATCAACAAGGAAATGCAAATCAAAACCACAGTGAGATATCACCTCACACTTATTAGAATGACTATTATCAAAAAGGCAACAAATCACAAATGGTGGTGAGTGTGTGGAGAAAAAGGAATCCTTCATGCCCTGTTGGCGGGGTTGTAAATTGGTGCAGTCACTACACAATACAGAATGAAGGCTTCTCAAAAAATAAAACTACCATATCATCCACTCTTATTTATCCAAATGAAACTAAACACTAATTCAAAAAGATATATGCACCCATGTTCATTTTAGCATTATTGATAATAACCAAGACATGGAACCAACCAAAGTGTTTATTGATGGATGAATGGATAAAGAAATGTGGTACATACATGCAATGGAATATTTATTCAGGCATTATATAAGGAAATCTTGCCATCAACAACAACATATATGGACCTTGAGGGCATTATGCTAAGTGAAATAAGTTAAAGAAAGACAAATGCCATGCAATCTCACATGTAGAATCTAAAAAACAAAAGAAACAGAAACTGAACTTATAAAACCAGAAGAACAGGCAACCCACCCCAGTGTTCTTGCCTGGAGAATCCCAGGGACAGGGGAGCCTGGTGGGCTGCCGTCTATGGGGTTGCACAGAGTCAGACACGACTGAAGCAACTCAGCAGCAGCAGCAGCAGAGGCAGGAGCTAGAGGGTGGGCAAAATGGGTTTTGTTGGTCAACAGTTACAAAAAATAAGATAAATAAGTTCTGGGGATATAATATACAGCATGTGTACGTTGTACATATAATATTGTATTAGCAATACAATGTTCTTGGATAAGCAAGCAATACAAGCATTATATATATATAATATATTTGAAATATTGTATATTTGAAATGTGCTAAGAGAATAAATCTTAAAAGTTCTTATTATAATGAAAAAAATTTTTAACTATGTGTGGCAATGGATGTTAACTAGACTTACTTGGGTGATTAGTTTGCAATAAACACAAATATTTAATCACTATGTTATATACGTGAAACTAATACAACTGTTTCTCAACAACAGAAAATTTATACATACACAAACCATAACATCAAGATTTCACTCCTAGGTTATTACCCAGAAGAAATGTAAACACAGCCATACAAAGACTAGTACGCAAACAAGAATAGCAGCTTTATTCAGAATAGCCAAAAACTAGAAATAACTTAAATGTCCACCAACAGATGAAAACAAATAACGATATATATCTTCATTTTATTTTTATTGAGATGCAATTGACATATACCATTGTCTAAGTTTATGGTGTACAATATGTTGATTTGATACGTTATATATTACAACATCATTCACATAATAACTACTTCATTTTTTGGTAAGAACATTTAGGATCTAGTCTTTTAGTAACTTTAAAGTATATAATACAGTTTTGACTGTAATCACTATGCTGTATATTAGATATGCAGAATTTATCTACCAGTTGAATCAGTAGCAAAGAAAAAAGCTACTGAAGTAAATGGTAAGTGAACGAATGCATATTCCAAGAGTGTCCCTACTCTCTGGCTTTTGCCAGCCCTCTCCCTCTCTGCCAGTGTTAACAAAACATATCAGAATGCCTATTATAAAAAAAGACATTTTTTTTATATTCAACATTAGGTTGAATAGATCCAGGATACATGGAGATGACAGTTCCTTATTGTTCAATCTCATGAGGCTACACAAGAAACAGTTCACTTTGTTAAGAGTGCCTCTTCAGTACTTTAACTAGGAAAAAATACAGAGAATAGAATGCAAATAAATGTGTGAGGAAATTTTATGTATTTTTATTTATTTTATTCCACCTCCCCAGTAGCTCAATGGCAAAAAATCTGCTTGCAATACGGGAAACGTAGGAGATGTGGGTTCGATCCTTGGGTCAGGAAGATCCCCTGGAGGAGGGCCTGGCAACGTTCTCTGGTATTCTTGCCTGGAGAATCCCATGGACAGAGGAGCCTGGGGCCACAGACCATAGAGTTGCAAAGAGCTGGACATGACTGAAGTGACTGAGCACGACCTTTCTAACAGAAATTTGAAGAAGCAAGAAAATAAAATCATAAATTAAAAATAGAAGCCTGCTAATTAAGTTACAGCTCTTAAGCGAAACATAGTTGCTGCAATTGAAATTTCTCTCAAAACTGTAGACAGCTAAGTACTAAAGGAAAATATTAAGTTAGGTAGCTATTACTAGGAGGTTATCATCTATTTTCCTGGCTTGATGTTTCCATGCAGAACTTCAGAATAACACTCCTGGCTTTCTCTTCACCCCTCACTTGCCCATGAGAAGAGTGCCTGAATTTAAAACATTTGGGAAATGGGACATGCATGGCTCAGCATCTCCTGGGCTCTACAGAGAAGGTTAACATCACTTTGTCCTATGGTAAGAAGCTTATATCTTCCAGAGAGGCCTGAAGTTGCCCAGCTTTGCAGGTAATAAGAAAAGGAAGTTTAATTATCAGGTGAAGTATTTGGGAAGTCCAGTTTACACACACATCAAAATCATGTCCTCCAATACAGCTTTAATCTTAATTAGCTAACATTTTAATTTCCAGTGATTCTGTGTTTATTTCTCAATCGATTCTGCCAGATTTTTAATGTGCAAGTCTTTCAGAAAACAAATAAATTGACTCTATTCCAAGAGCTCATAGTTTGGTGAGAAAGACAAACAAGTTAACTAGTAATTACAAAACAGCTGTGATAAGTGTTGTAATAGAGGTGAATACAGGGTGTTGTAAAAGTATATGGGAGAAGCAGCTTCTTAGCTTCAGGTAGGGAGCAGTCAGAAAAGGAGACCAAGAAGGGACATGAGTTGTCTTTAAAAAAAAGTAGAAATTTCCTGGATGGAGAAGAAAATGTTCTAGGCAGAGATGATTGAGCAAAGTAGCAAATTGGGGTAGTTGGAAATGCTTTAATATATTTAAAGATATACTTATTTATCTATAATTCATAAATGACTCATGTTAATGCACTTTATATTAAGACATGTCTCAAAAGGTAACATAAGACTTAAATAAAAATGTAGCAAAGGGTTTAATATAGGGATTGAACCACTGTAGGTATTTTATAAATGGAGTTTTTCATCCTTTATTTATTTACCATTTATTCTATTGTCAACTACAGATTGGCTTTCCTTGAATAAAATCTGTTTGGTTATGGTACATTCAACTTTTAAAATGCTGTTATATTAAGTTTGGTGAAAAGTAAAGTGAAGTTGCTCAGTCATGTCCAACTCTTTGTGACCCCACAGACTGTAGCCTACCATGCTCCTCTGTCCATGGGATTTACCAGGCAAGAGTACTGGAGTGGGTTGCCATTTCCTTCTCCAGGGAATCTTCCCAACACAGGGATTGAACCCAGGGCTCCCACATTGCAGGCAGACACTTTACCTTCTGAGCCACCAGGGAAGCCCTAATTAAGTTTGCCAGTATTTTATTTAGAATTTTTACATTTATTTCATTAGTAAGATTGGACTATAGTTTTTTCCTTTCTTCTGCTATTCCTCACTAATTTGGTTTCATAGTTACATTAGCCTCACAGAATGAGTTATCAAGTTTTCCACCTTTTTCAATTTTCTGTAAAAAACACTGTCTTAAAAGTTTTCATAGAATCCAGGTTTAAAAGGATTGTGACCTGATGCCTTTTTCAGAGGTAGAACTTTGGTAGTGTTTCTCATTTCTTCAGTTATTAATGAGTTCAATTTCTGCCTCTTCATGTGTTTTCATGATATACTTTTCTTAGATAATACCTTATTTTGTCAAAAATTTCTCTTTATGGACAGAGTAAACCTTGAGTAGTCTCACAATTTTAAAGTTTTAGGATTTTCACATTTTTCTGTTAATTCCAGGAGTTCTTTTTGTTTGTTTGCATTTTCTGCTATTTTCTCATTCATCAGTTTTGCAAGATGACTGTTTGATTTGTTAGTTTTTAACGGACTGAGACTTCCCTGATGGCTCAGTGGTAAAGAATTTGTTCGATCCCTGAGTGGGGAAGATCCCATGGAGGAGGAAATAGCAACTCACTCCAGGATTCTTGCCTGGAGAATCCCATGGACAGAGGACTTTGGTGGACTACAGTCCAAAGGGTCACAAAGAGTTGGACACGACTGAGCATGAGCATGCATGTAATGGACCAGCTATTGATTTTTAATCTATTTTACTTGATCTTTCAGAAGCATTAGACATACATTTTCTGTTTCATCACTTAGCTCTAAATGACACAAAAATTCTTAAAAAAGAAACTCTGGGAGAGATGAGTGGCCAATATGGTGCACCCTGAGCTTACCTCCTCTCACTGGCATGTGAAAGTCACAACTATATTTCCCTGGTGGCTCAGTGGTAAAGCATCTGCCTGCAATCCAGGAGATGTAGGTTCAATCCCTGGGTCAGGAAGATCCCCTGGAGAAGGAAATGGCAACCCACTCCAGTATTCTTACCAGGAAAATTCCATGGACTGAGGAGCCTGGAGGGCTACAGGGGTCACAAGAGTCAGACACGACTTAGTGAGTAAACCACCACCACAGAGCAATTATTGACGAGAAAGATCAGAAAGCTAGCAGAAAAGATCTACAACTAAAGATATAAAGAAGAAACCATAATGAGATGGGTGGGAGGGGTGGAGACAGAGTCAAGATCTATATCCACAGACAGGAAGATAATAACAACGGCAAAGGTTCTCCCAAAGGGACAGGGGTCCAAGCCCCACATTGAACTCCCCAGGCTGCAGGTTCTATACCAGGAAGGCAAGCCCCCAGAACATCTGGTTTTGCAGGCCAGTGGGGCTTTCTTTTGGGAGAGCCAGAGGGCTGTGGAAAACAGAGTCTCCACTCTTAAAGGACACACACAAAATCTCATAAGCTCTGGGATCCAGGGCAGAGGAGTAATCTGAAAGAAGCCTGGATTAGACCCATGTGCTGACCTTGGAGCGCCGCCTGAAGAAGCAGGAAGCAACTGGAGCTCACCCTGGGGATATAGACTCTCGCAACAGCCATTTTAGGGAGCTTGTTCTACCACAAAGGCACTGGTGCTGGCAAGCACCATTTTAGAATCCTTTGTCTGGCTTCTTAGGGCTGACACCTGGCTCAGCCTACCAGCCTGTCAGTATGTACGGGACAACTTAGGCCACGCAACTAACACAGCCCCACCTACCAGGAGGCTGGCTGGCTTAAGACTTCCTGAACTCACAGTCTCCCCAGTACCTAGTCCCATCTACCAAAGGACCCAGGACACAGCCCCACATACCAGCGCACAGGTACTAGCCCCAGGGCCATAGGGCCCTGCAACCGGAGATCCTTAACCTAGCACCACCCAAGAGAGCGATAGCACTGGCCCCAAAACCTGGCCTCATGCAGGCCAGAACAAATGGATAAATTCCTTGGAATGTACAGTCTCCCAGGACTAAGCCAGAAAAAAATAGAAATATGAACTGACCAATTACCCGTAATGAAATTGAATCAGTAATCAAAAACCCCCAACAAACAAACGTCTAGGACCAGACAGATTAAGAGGAACTAACACAGTACTGTAGGTCAATTACACTTCAAAAATGAACAAACGAACAATCACATACAAAAGGAGAACAAATTTGTGTTTACCAGTGAGCAGCAGGGGGTAGGTGGAAAGAGAAATGGACGAAGGCGATCAAAAGATACCATCTTTTGTATGTAAGATGACTAAGTTCTAGGGATATAACATACAACATGATAAATATATTAACATATATATTATATGTTATGTATATATAACATATAACATATATATAACACATATATATTATATGTGTGTTATATACGAACATTGTTAAGGAGTAAATCCTCAGAGTGCTCATCATAAGGAAAAATATCTTTTTCTATTTAATTTTATGTTTATATGAGATGATGGATGTTCACTAAAGTTATTGTGATAATAGTTTCTTGATGTATGTAAGTCAAATCATTATGATATACAACTTAGAGTTTAAAAAGAGAGAGAGAAAGAAAAAGGGAGAGAGGAAGAGGAAGGAAGAAAAATGACAGTAATTTACAGGAAAGCAGGGCCCTCTGGAGGCTAAAATTTCAGTGTAGTGTTTTATTGAGATTGTTCTCTATAATCAAAACTAATGAAGTAGAAACCAAAGGAAGATAATAGGGAAAAAAGATCTCATTTGTAATAACAATGTATAAAGCACTAATTTAGTATGTAACATGAAATGCATATAGTATATAAACACATAAAATACTAGGCAGTATTTAGATGGTACTTACTGTGTGCTATATACTGTTTTAAGCACTTTTAATATATTAACCCATTTCATCTTCATAATAACTCTAGGAGGCACTATTATTGCCCCCATATTACAGTAGGGGAAAATGCAGCACACAAAGGTGAATAGGTTATGTGATTAGTTAATGGAACAGCTAAGTTTGGTACCCAGGCCATCTGATTCCTGCATCCGTACTCTAGAGCACTATGCTTTACTAAAGGGTGCCTGCATACAAATACACAGAAATTGGAGAGTTGTAAAAGTACTGGGAGAAATAAGAGAAAACTTGAATAAATGAGAAATCATATCAGGGTTTCTGATTTTGAAGATTCTGTTTTAAAATATGTGAATTCCCCAAACTAATCTATAAGTTTTTATTCTATCTCAATCAGAAGTCCAGTTTTTTAAAAAAATGTGGGATCATGACAAAATATTTCATATGCTCATTTTTAAGAATAAACCTTAGAGTATCCATGAATATTTCTTTTAAAGAAGAGTAGTAAATGAGATTGCCAGCCAGAAACTAAAACTTTAATAATTAAGACAATATAAATAAATAAATAAAAACAGCTCAGGAGTAAACCATCAATAGAACAAATGGCAAATGTAGAAAGTCTATATATTTATACATATATAAGAACTTGGCATATGGGAGTATATAATTTAAAATCAGAAAGGAAGATGAATAAATAACTCACTAAACTATATAAGAAAAACACTGAATTAGTGCTTAACTGCTCAGTCCTGTCCGACTCTTTGCGAACCCATGGACTGTGGCCCACCAGGGGATTTCCCAGGCGAGAATACTGTAGTGGGTTGCCATTTCCTTCTCCAGGGGAACTTACCAGAGATTCTAAATGTAAAGGATGACATGATTAAAACAGTAGAAGAAAACACACTTGAATCTTTGGAATGGAGGTTACCTTTCTAACCATGACCCTAAAACCAGAAACAGAAAGAAAATGATAAATTAGGCTACATAAAAATGAAAAGCAAAAACTGAAAAATTATTCTCCCAGTTTCTTTCTACCTGCTGATTTTAAATAACATTTAAAAATTTGTTTGTTAAAGGTGTGTGGCACTGGTGTTTCTAAGAGGATGACACAGACTTCAAATAATGTTACCTAAGATATTCTGCCTAAATGAACAATAAATACCATGTATGGGGATGATTGACACCCTGAAGTGCTCTTATTCCTGGCGGCCAATAAATCTTTCATGATTCTCAAACTGAAAGAATATGTTCTTAATAGACACTTACTCATTCATTCAGCACATATTTAATAACTACTCAGACCAACATGCAGTGCTAGACTATATGGGGGGAACCAAACTCAGAAGCCATTGGTAGTGTGATAAAAAGAACACTTAACTGGAGACATAACTCTTGGGCCAGTGCTTAGGACAGTTTTGTCCTTTTGATCTCTCCGATCCTCTGTTCCCTTATCTTTTGTAAAGTAAAAGCAAAACTTGGAGAACTGCTATGCAGATTAGAGTCAAACAGACAAACATTTATTGAGGTTCTTAGCATATATAATAGAGTTTCTGTAAAATTCTACACAAAACTATATTGCTATCATAACAAGTTCCCTGCTCTAGTGGACGTAAGAGTAAGGTGGGGGGCGGGAGGCAGGGTTGGGAAATAGCATATATATGATTAGTAATATATAATTTGAAATTTGAAATTGAGGAAAATTTGAAAGTGAGGAAAGCTCTACCAGGGAGAAAAAAGAAAGGATCAGACAAGATTAGGGAATTCATCCGGGAAGCTTGAGCTGGACTTGAAAGGTGGGTGGGTATTTGGGCCTTTATAGTTGTATGAGAAGGATTACATAGACAGAGGATAGGATATGAGTAAGAGCAAATAGAAGAAAGAAAAGCAATGAGAAAATGAAGAAGATAACAGTACTTTAACAAGAGTATGGGACAGACGAAGGTCAGCAGTGACCGGAAAAAGTTTGGAGTCAGATCACACAGAATCCTGAAGACTGAACTAAGGAGTTCGGACTTGATTCCTTAGGGAAGGAAAAGTTCAGTAAAACGTATAATTTTGACAAAATACTGCCATGGATTTAAATCCTGGCCCTGTGTTCCCTAGCTATATAATTCTGACATCACCTAACTTCTCTAAGAGGCTTCCTGGGTGCCTCAGCAGTAAAGAATCTGCCTGCCAACGCAGGAGACGTGGGTTCGATCCCTGGGTCAGAAAGATCCCCTGGATATGGCAATATCCACTCCAGTATTCTTGCCTGAAAAATCCCATGGACAGAGGAGCCTGATGGGGTATAATCCAAAGGGTCACAAAGAGTCGGACATGACTTAGTGCCTAAACAACAAACAAATCTTTCTAAGCCTCAGTTTTTCATCTGTATGATGGAGATACTACTAACTTAAGTTCCAAGCACAGCATCCTGTAAATTAAAGATGCTTGATATGGCATAGTCATAATGTATAAGCACTGGCTGACTACTGAAGGGCTCTGATGGAAATAGTAGACATAATCTAAATTCTACAGCACTGTGCAGCCTAGATCAGAGGCTAGGAGAACAGTCAGGAGAAAACTACTGCAGTCTAGGAGTCCTAGGGGATACAGAAAAGTTGAAAAGAAGATCGAAATCAGTTTCAGAGAATATCTTAGGATAGGCAGATTTTGGACACAGAATGAAAATACAGTATGGCTGATAGAATGAAGATGTACATAGGAAATAAGCTACAAACTAAATTCTGGAGGAGGTGAGTGGGGATGAGAAAAAGAATCCAAGGGGAATAGTATTCTTTGCCTGATTTCTTATCTGTCTTTATTCTGTGATACAGAATGCATTTTTGTATGTAGCATTATTTGGGGAATAAAGTAGGGCATAAATATTGAATGAAAATAGTCTTAAAAGAGAAATAATTGTCCATAGAAAGAAGAGAATAATAAAATGCCAAATGAGGCTATAAAGACATTTTGAGACAAAAAGACAAAAGTGAAGGAAAACAGCTTCTAATTCAAGAAGAATGTGGCATCATCTGCAAGGAACGCAGTAGGTTTTATATATATGACTATAAAAGTGTAGAAATAGTTTAGTTAGTTTAGATCAAGATTTCTCAATCTGGGCACTATTGATATTTTGGACTGGATAATTTATTCTCTTTTAGGGAAGTGTGGGACTTAATTTTCCTTTTTAGAATATTTAGCAGCATCTTGGCCCCTACCTATTAGATGGCTGTGGCATACTTTCCCCAAGTTGGGACAACCACAAATGTCTCCAGACATGCTTAAATGCCCCCTGGGAGACAAAAATACCTCTGGTCTAGGTGTTGTTGGAATATGATTAGGGGCCTAAAGATATGGACATTGTCTTGTTTGAGGCTATTTCTCACATCTAGAACATTGCTGGCACATACTGACTCTCTAGATAGATAGGTAGGTAGATAGATAGATACATAGATAGAAATAAAATGATGGGAAATAGTAACTGATAATTGGCATTGAAAGACTAGATGAAGTTGCATAGAATATATTTATATTGGAACCAATGAGATTGTTTTGTAGTTTTCTTATTTTTTCCTCAAATCATGGAGAGACCAAGTACAGAACAGGTGAGACAGAAGCCAAAAGAGGAAATTATTTAAAGGAGAAGCTGGTCAAATAATGTTAGTTGTTTTTGCTTCCAGCTATTTTTCTTTTTGTTATTCCAATAAAAGGTAATACAAGTTTATTAAATGCCCATTAACTTTGTACATACTGAACACAAAGTAGGTGTTAAAAAATTTATTTGTTAATTTATATCCTAAAGCACAAGATTGGGTCTAAAGTTAAAATATGAAGTGGTGTGAAAGTGAAGTTGAGGAATAGGATAGAAATAGGTTAAAAAAGTAGACTTTAACTACATCTCTTGTTACTAAAAAACAAAAGAAAACCTCATTGAAATAACTGATACAAAAATTTATTATTCACTAGTTCTGGATGGTGGGGATATCTATGAATATTAGATATCCAAATAAATAGAAAAATAAGGAAAATAAAATATGAAGTGGTGAGAATTGCTGTTTATAAAATCTTTTGACTTATGGGAAAAGCTTACCCTCAGTTTTCCATAAAATTATTTTTCCTGCATATGGAAATGTAACTATTAATGTAATATCCTTTTTCTCAAATATAGTTAAATGCCCTATCTTCTCTATTTTTAAAATATACAGTATAAACACAATCAAGGATACCCCAAACAACATTCAGTTCAGTTCAGTTCACTAAGTCGTGTCCAACTCTTTGCAACCCCAGCAAAGGGTTGCAGCACAAAAGGCTTCCCTGTCCATCACCAATTCCCAGAGCTTGCTCAAATTCATGTCCATCGAGTTGGTGATGCCATCCAACTATCTCATCCTCTGTCATCTCCTTTTCCTCCCGCCTTCAATTTTTCCCAGTATCAGGGTCTTTTTCAATGAGTCAGTTCTCTGCATTAGGTGGCCAAAGTATTGAACTTACAGCTTTAGCATCAGTCCTTCCAATGAATATTCAGGACTGATTTCCTTTAGGATGGACTGGTTGGATCTCCTTGCAGTCCAAGGGACTCTCAAGAGTCTTCCCCAACACCACAGTTCAAAAGCATCAATTCTTCAGCACTCAGCTTGCTTTATAGTCCAACTCTCACATCCATAAGGACTACTTTAAGACTTCTTTTGGAGAGAATAAGAGAAGTAATGGTTTTCCCACCTTTTATAAGGATGACACTACCATAGATATCTGTGACATTTCTTGTAACTAATTATAGCTTGAATTTGCAAATTTAGCCCTTAGGAAGTTATTTATTTTATAAGTTGGTTCATTTTTCATTAGGTACATAGTAATACTGTGATGGCTTTTGTGGTTCAAACAGCTAGATTTCCACGGTTGTGGTTAATCTGGTGAAATATCTAAATGAGTTATCTAATCAATTTTTGTTAAACTAATACAGCATTATCTCCTTTTTATATTCCCATACCTCTCAGGACATTAATTTTCTCAGGGAATAACTAATTATCAATGTGAATGTCTTATTTTCCCTGCCACGTTGATGGAGTAGCATCATTTGCGCTCTCCAACTAGCATGGTTCCTCCACATAATGTGTGCTTCAAAATAGATGATGGACAAATCAGTGACTGAACAATTACACCTCACTGGGTGGAAGTCAGAAGACTTGTGTTCTGGACCTACCTGTGTAATTTTGGGCAAATTTTAAACTCACTGGACCATAAGATACTGTAACTAAGTAGAACCTTATGAGGCTTTCCCAGGCAGATTTCTCCCCCATATCCTCTCTGAAGTACTTAGATAACAGTAGTGATGCACATTTCCTGAGCTGTTTTATAGATGCTAAAACCACCCCCAAATAGAAGAAATTAATTACTTGATGATCATAAGCATGTAGCCCCCAACCTACTGGTGCCTAAGAATCAATAATGTTAACCCATGTGACATCGCCCTGTTACCATCAACCAATCAGAGAACTGGGCACAAGCTGATCACATACCTTGGGATGTCCCTCCCTCATCTTGCCTTTTTAAATGCCTTGCTGAAACCCCTGGGGGCGGGGGGAGGTGGGAGGAGTTCTGGCTTTTTTGAGCACTAGCTGTCCTGAACAACTTGCTTGGCCACCCTGCAATAAATGCTGCACTTTTCTTCACCACAACCTGGTGTCCGTAGATAGGCTTTACAGCACTAAGGCAAGCAAGTAAGGATCCAAGTTTGGTTCGGTAACAATATGAAAGGTGTTAGGGTAAACGTTACCCGGGCTTATGTTAAAGTATAGAGTTAGCTTTTTCATTTTCCCCAAGGAAAAGGACACCAGCATAACTGTTTACACCCGCCTGTGTCTCCTTTGGAGGGTATGGAGTCAAGTATAAGCATGGATAAATTTTCATCTTGGCCAGAAACATAGCTTATGTGAATTTTCAGTGTGTGAAAGAGCCAGGGAGCATGTGTGATATGAGACAGCTCATACTTAGAAAAACGTTCAGAAGTTGGATATGTGGAACAGAAAAATACTAAAAGTGTCTCCAGAGACAAATGTTGCAAATATAAGCTACAATAACATTTGGCTTCTTTATGTGAAAAGAGTAAACTACGTGAATATGAAAGGTTAGATTTCTCTTCCATACTTGTGAAAATCTCTTTACATGCCGATACTACCACAGCTCTCTTCTAGCACAATTACTAGTTTAATTAGATGACATATGTTGTGCTAAGATGTTTGGACTCAATCTATTTATGTGAAGTAGTTCCTTGCTGATCAAAAGATAGTATGTGAGGCTACACCCATAAATTTGCAAATGCAAGACAATAAGCTACTTATGCAACACATTTGTGCAATGTTATTTCATTCCATATATCCAGATTTTCTCCCTGATCAGTTTCAGACTAATCTGCAATTCTGTTTCAAGATGATTATCTGCCATAGTCATACCATGCTCACTGGCTGGTGTGTGTGTAGCTGTAATATTTCATACACATTAGTGCTCTTATAAAAACATAGAAAACCTAAAAATGAATAACAAACAAAATCTTGATAGCTATTATTTCAAAATAACCTAGTGCCAGATGTTAACTGAATTAAATATTCATTTCAGACCTTACTCCAGATGGAGCACTGTACTAGTTACAAAGTATATAATTAAGACAAGGTCCATGGTCTACCATCTCAAGAAGCCTGTGGTCTGTTGGGGAAGCAGACAAAAAACAAATTTAATGCAAAGCATGAAAATTTCCTAAAGCGGGATGTTGACGACAACTCTAAGTGTGGAAAAGGTAAAAACCAGTTCCAAGATTGTGCTTCCCTTTTGGCTCAGTGGTAAAGAATCCTTCTGCCAGTTCAAGAGATGCAGGTTCAATCCCTGGGTTGGGAAAATACCCTGGAGAAAAAAATGGCAACCCACTCTAGTATTCTTGCCTAGGAGATTCCACGGACAGAGGAACCTGGCAGGCTACAGTCCATGGGGTCAAAAAAGAGACAGACATGACTCAGTGACTAAACAACAACTATTCCAATATTATCAATGGGAGGTGGAAACATCTAAACTGAACCTTATAGAATAAATAGGGTTCACCGTGTGATTAGAAAACAAAATGAAACAGACTTCCCTGGTGGCTCAGAAGGTAAAGCGTCTGCCTACAATGCGGAAGACCCAGGTTCAATCCCTGGGTAGGGAAGACACTCTGGAGAAGGAAATGGCAACCCACTCCAGTACTCTTGCCTGGAAAATCCCATGGATGGAGGAGCATGGTAGGCTACAGTCCATGGGGTCACAAAGAGTCAGAAACAACTGAGCGACTTCACTTTGCTTTGCTTTGCTTCAATCTGTGATTAGAAAACAAAATAAAACAGCAGGAACAACGACTTGGGAGTGGGAGGATGTGGGGGATGTTCAGAGAATGGCCAGTGGTTCGAGGTTCCAATGTAAATGGGGTTGAGTGAATAGTTGTTCCATGTTAAGGATTTCAGATTTTACCATTTCACGCCAGTCAGAATGGCTGCGATCCAAAAGTCTACAAGCAATAAATTCTGGAGAGGGTGTGGAGAAAAGGGAACCCTCTTACACTGTTGGTGGGAATGCAAACTAGTACAGCCACTATGGAGAACAGTGTGGAGATTCCTTAAAAAACTGGAAATAGACCTGCCTTATGATCCAGCAATCCCACTGCTGGGCATACACACTGAGGAAACCAGAATTGAAAGAGACACGTGTACCCCATGTTCATCGCAGCACTGTTTATAATAGCCAGGACATGGAAGCAACCTAGATGTCCATCAGCAGATGAATGGATAAGAAAGCTGTGGTACATATACACAATGGAGTATTACTCAGCCATTAAAAAGAATACATTTGAATCAGTTCTAATGAGGTGGATGAAACTGGAGCCTATTATACAGAGTGAAGTAAGCCAGAAAGAAAAACACCAATACAGTATACTAATGCATATATATGGAATTTAGAAAGATGGTAACAATAACCCTGTGTACGAGACAGCAAAAGAGACACTGATGTATAGAACAGTCTTTTGGACTCTGTGAGAGAGGGAGAGGGTGGGATGATTTGGGAGAATGGCATTGAAATATGTATAATATCATATATGAAATGAGTCACCAGTCCAGGTTCGATGCACGATACTGGATGCTTGGGGCTGGTGCACTGGGACGACCCAGAGGGATGGTATGGGGAGGGAGGAGGGAGGAGGGTTCAGGATGGGGAACACATGTATGCCTGTGGCGGATTCATTTCGATATATGGCAAAACCAATACAATATTGTATAGTTAAAAAATAAAATTAAATTAAAAAAATAATAAAAATAAAAGAAAGATGAAAGAGTATATAACAGAATTATATTCTCAGTAAGTTGTTTTAGAAATATCATCCTGGCAACAGTGTACAGAATTATCTGAAGAGATGAAAAATAACTTCAGACAAGGATTTGTGAGCTTATTAAAGATTTTTTCCTTATTTTTTGCCTTTTCAGTGCTTCCATACTGGGCCTGGCATATAAAGTATGTTCTCAAAAACATTAAACATTATTGCTATGGCCTCAACAGCACAGCATGACTGCAACAATGAAGCTTAACATCATCACAGGAAATTTCCACAAAGGTGTGGAATTAATCTAGATAGAAGGGGAGTTCCCCCGCCTTCCTTTATAGCTTATCAACTTAGTTTATATTCAAGTGTGTCTAAGCATTTATTTCCACCTAGATTCAAAATAGTAGTGGTGCAAATAATGGTGAATTAAAACTTAGAGGGAAAACTAATTTTCCTAAGATTCTCTTATATGCATAATTTTAGAAATGATGCAGAAACATTAACAACTGAGATAAAATATAGATGATTCAGATGTGGTAAAATCCAATGTAAATATAAAAGAAAACTTCTAGAAATTTCCCAAAGATAAGCTGGGAGAGAATCCTTGCAAACCATATAGCAGACCAAGAACAAATATTCCTTCTAAAGAATGTATGGCCTAGCTAAAAGCCTGGATTCTGAACCAGACTACCTGGGTTTGCAATTCTGTCTCATACTTTTTAGCTTAACACTACTCATTAATAAATTAATTAGATACTTAAGTTCTCAGTGTCCCAGTTTTCTTATCTGTAAATTGGAGTTTGTAATATGGTATCTAGTTTATAAAGAGTGGCAAAGTGTTTATAATAGTGTTTGTCACACAGTGAGTGCTCAATAAAAGTTAGCTATTTTTAAATTATTATTAATGTGGCAGAGACTACTATGTATGTCCCCAAATTTGTTCTCTCCTTATTTTAATTAAAAAACTCCAAGTTGTGACTGTGCAGATGTCAGTCCAGAGTAAAACCCGAATTTTCTAACCTTTATTACAGATAGGACTTACCATGTGACTAGGGCATGGTCAATGAGGTGTAAGCAGAGATGTCACATGGCAGCTTATGGAAATCTTCCTGAAGAGACAGCTAGATATGTACCAGATTCTCAAACAGAATGAAATTGATAAGGGTTGGTGAGAATACAGGGTAACAGGAACTCTCAAATGCTGCTGGTGGGAACATAAATTGGTACAATCATTTTGAAAAACAGTTTGGCATTATTTAATAAAAATGAAGATATACACATTTCTCAATAATGAAGAAATTCATTCCTAAATTTATATCCTAGAGAAAGGTATATACGTACTAAGATAAACATACAAGGATGTTGATAGCAGCATTATTTGTAATTTCCCAAAACTAACAATCCAAAGGTCCATCAATAGTAGAATGGATAAACAAGTGAGGTATATTTATATGATGGTAGTAATTCAACAATGAAATTGAATTAATATATATATATATATATACATACAACAACACCCACTGAATAGAAGAAGCAAGAACCAAGCTAACACAAACAGTAAGATTCGGAAAATAGGCAAAACTGGATCATTTAGAAGTATGTACTTGGGTGAAACTCTAAAGAAAAGCAAGGCAATGATTATCATAAAGTCAGGATTATAGTAATCTCTAGATTTAGGAGGATGTTTCCTGTAGGGAGAATTGTGATTAGAAAAGAAAACAGAGAGCTCCTGAAATTCTTGTAATGCTCTGTTTCTGAGTGGAGTTTGCATGGCTGTTCCTTTGAAATAATTTTTAAACTATACATTGTCTTATGGACTTTTCTACATGAACATTATATTTCATGATTTGAATTACAGATTATATAAGGAAACATTGTGCCCTTGGTCTCTCCTCTTTTTCATTCCTTCCTCAATCTTGCTGCCCGAAAAGGCAGATATTGTCACCTGAGACCAGGAAAACAAGGGTCACAACCTAGGAAGTTCAGTGTAATGAGCTGGAAGGTAAGTCCCTGAAGACTTTGTGGGAACAGCTGCCATATCAGTTTTGAAACTTTTGCTTCTATATTTCATTTACATGAAAGAGAAGTAAATTTTATATTATTTTGGAATTTTCTGTTTTTTACATAGCTAGATTTGATATTAACTAATATGCCTATATTTTAGATCTTATAAAAGACAATCTACTCAATAGAAAAATGGCTTGCACCTACTGCATGACACAAGGAACTCTACTCAATGCTTTGTGATGATCTAAATGGGAAGGAAATCCAAAAAAGGGGGGATATATATATATATATATATATGTATATATGTATACACCTATAGTTGTTGTTGAAGCTGAAACTCCAATACTTTGGCCACCTGATGTGAAGAGCTGACTCATTGGAAAAGACCCTGATGCTGGGAAAGATTGAGGGCAGGAGGAGAAGGGGACGACAGAGGATGAGATGGTTGGATGGCATCACTGACTCAACTGACATGGGTTTGGGTGGACTCCGGGAGTTGGTGATGCACAGGGAGGCCTGGTGTGCTGCATTTCATGGGTTGCAAAGAGTCGGACACGACTGAGCAACTGAACTGAACTGAATAGTTGATTCACTTTGCTGTACAGCAGAGACTAACACAATGCTGTACAACAACTATACTCCAATGAAAATGAATTCTTTTAAGTTGCCAGATCACACACACACACATAATCCTTAGGCAATTAGTTCCTGGAAGAAGAAATCCAAAAGGTCTCACAAACTTCTAAAAAGTACTTAATCTCAGCAGCAATCAGAGAAATGCAAATTAAATAAGATAGTATTTTTCATGCATCAGATCAGCAAATATATTTGAAAGGGAAAGTCACTCAGTTGTGTCCAGCTCTTTGTGACCCCATGGACTATATAGTCTATGGAATTCTCCAGGCCAGAATACTGGAGTGGGTAGCCTTTCCCTTCTCCAGGGGATCTTCCCTACCCAGGGATCAAATCCAGGTCTCCTGCATTGCCAGAGATTGTTTACCAGCTGAGCCACAAGGGAAGCCCAAGAATACTAGAGTGGGTAGCCTACCCCTTCTCCAGTGGATCTTCCCCACCCAGGAATTGAACGGGGGTCTCCTGCATTGCAGGTTAATTCTTTACCAACTGAGCTATGAGGGAAGCCCAGCAAATATATTTAAAAGAGCAATATATTCATTTCTGTTGCATATTTAGGAAACCAGTTTCTCTCAGGCACTGTTAACATAAAATGCCACAAATTTTTAGAAAGTAAATTGGCAACATCTATTAAGTCTGAAATGCTGTCATTATGTGAGTCAGCAAAATAATACAAATCTATACCATAGAACTAGCAGTAATAATAGTCAAGATCATATGTCCAAGAATTCTTACTGCAGCATTATTTTCAAGGTAAAAAACTGGAAACTGTTAAAATCCATTCGTAGTAGAATGTCTGGATAAATTATGGTACAGCCTTCCTATGAAATATGTGACTGTTTAAAAATGAGTTGAATCTGTTTATCTTGATCTGGAAGGCTGTTCAAGATGTATTGCTTAAGAAGGAAAATAAGTTACCCATTTTTATATAATTGGCCAACATATTTTGTGTATGCATGTCTGTATAAATTGGTATGAACATGCAGGAAAGTGTGAAAAGATACACCCCAGATGTTAACATTATCTACCTGGGAGTTGCAGGTGGTAATAAAGACTACTTTTTCTGTATCAATATTTGGATAGTTTTACTGGCCACACTGAGTATAATTATGTGTTACTTTTGTAATGTTGCAAAATTACTCAAATTAAAATTGGTTCTAATAAAAGGAATATAGCCAAGAATGCAAATAATTAATGTATCTCAATGCCAGATGAACATCTTCAACCTGATTCTTGTTAAACATTAAAACATAATGCTGTAGCAAACTGCACCAACCTGTACAAAATAGAATGAAGGCAACTTAATGTGGCTCAATCACTCACCTTTCATTTGTATTTCAATAATAACTTTAAAAGAACCCATGTGTTAGGAAAATAAATAAATGTAAGTGCTTGCAATCTTCTGGGAAGGAATCTAATGCCAAGCTATGTCACAGTAAGGAACTCAGAAGTTAAGCAACAGAGAGAAAGGGACAAGTCTTCTTCCTCTGATGTGGGTCTAGAAACTTCTAAAAGAGTCTGCTGGTGAAAAGATGACTGCTAATCAAAGTATAACTATGCATGCTCAGTCGCTTCAGTTGTGTCAGACTCTGTGCGACTGTAGCCCACCAGGCTTCTCTGTCCATGGGGTTCTCCAGGCAAGAATGCTGGAGTGGGTTGCCATGCTCTCCTCCAGGGGATCTTGCAGACCCAGGGATCGAATCTGTGGTGTCTCCTGCATCGGAGGAGGATTCTTTACCACTGAGCCACCCGGGAATCAAGGCATACACTTTGCGTTTCCCAATTACAACTCATCATCTTCCTGCCCTTCCCCAAATGTTCTTCGTCCATTGAGGCACGACCAACACCTAGTCAGGCATGTTTAAAGTTATGTTTGCCTCCTCCCATTTGCTTTCCTCTTTCCCTGAATGTGGTTGCTAAATCCTCTCAATCTGCCCTCTGGGACGCTTCTGCCGTCGTCCTCATCAGGCCCTGCCACCTCAGGAGCAGCCACACCCAAGAATCACAGACTTTGGTCGTCGCAACTTTTCACACAGGCTCCATCGGGGTTCCCGCCACCATCTTCACTGTCACCGTTCAGCGTGTGTGGAGAAAGTCTGCTCACCCGTGAGGACCTCTGCGTTAAACATGTCCCTGCTTCAGCCCTCACCTTCAGAGGCCAGGACTGCAGAAGGCCCCGCCGCCCGAGGGGCAGGATGACAGGATGAGGTAGGGCGTGGCCTGGCCTGGCTAGCCAATGGAAGCACTGAGTCCAAGGTCAGAGGTCACGTGTCCAGTGGGCGGGAATTTTCTCTGGCGAAGACGGGTAGTAGGCAATTTCCTGAGAAGCTGGAGAGAGGCGCTAGGCAAGGTATTCTTGAGCTGAGGGGAAAACAAGAGCTGGATGGGGCTAGTATATGGCAGCTCTCTGGAAAACAGATCTGTGAGGTCCGGCTCACGTGGCCCTGTGGGTATAAGACCCCAGAACAAGAGTCCACTGAACCTGACTGGGCGAGAACAGAGGATGAGAATGGAACAGAAAGGCCAATAGGATTTCTAGCCCTAATTAGGCTGAGTAAATTAAACAACTTGAGAATATACGTGAACCTTACCTCCTCTACCATTTGACATGGTGAAAGTGTGGTCTTTGTGCAAGGAAGTAAGGGGAGAAGTCTCCCGATGCCTGAGGCTGTGGGAGATTACTCACCAGTGTGTGATCTTAAGTAGTCTTGAGAATAATATTCCACTGTATATTTGTACACTATAAATATATAGTTGTTACTTGTCAATTCTGCTCAGTAAAGCTGGGTGGAAAAAATGTTGAAAAAACCTAACTTCTCTAACATTGTGCATAAGACCCTGACCTAATGATTTGCATGCATTTTCATTTTGGCCCAGTGACAGGAGGAAGCATTTTCATTTTGGCCTCTTGACAGGAGGAAGGACAGGAGAGATAAAATTTTTAGAAACAGGTAAGGAAAACTACTTCAGGAATTACTGCAATTCAAATGCTGAGTTTTTAAAATACTTTCTCTCTAACCATGATTTGCTTGTTTTCCCCCTTGTCTTGGATTTTAGAAGTAAGCCAGTTTCTCTCTCCCTATCCACCCACCACTATGAGATGGATACAGATATCTGTAATGCAGTGAAATACAGTTGATAGATGAAAGAAATTTTATAAATGTAATTGGCAACGGTTTTTTTTATTACTATGTGTCTAGCATGGACTTAAATGGTTAGCTTCAATACAACAGTAATTATTATTTAAGGTAGTTGATAGGAGTGATGAATCTGAAGTTGATGGAATATAGGCTTCATAAGAAAGGAACATTTAAGAAAAATGCCGACAATAACTTGAATGGATAAATTAGGTAGAGTTGTGATTCTTAACTTTTTCTGGTATCAGGCATAATCAGATAATTTTTTCTGAAAGTGCAGTATCAGGAAGTAGAAATTCTAGAATCCATATTTGCTTCAGCTATCAGTGATACAGTGTATGGAAAAGGTACAAAAATACAATGGTTGGAAATATTTCTAGAGAAGTAATCACCAGTTAGAAGATGCTATGTTAGCATTGTTTAGCTAAGTGCGAAAGAGGGCCCTGACACTCTGTATTCCTCACATTTGTTGATATCAGGATCTAACAATATTTAAAATATTCAGATAGTTTATGGGGTTTGTTTTCATTGGAGCACTTACTGTAATATCCAAAATGTCTTCTGACTCATTAGTGAAATGAAATGATTTTACTCTCTATTAAGAAGTCTGCTCTTAGGTTTTTAACCCAGTAGTTAAGTAGTTAAGGATGTTCACTTGATAATAACTGAAAATAGGAATAGTTTATAACCAATTAATATAGATGAGTCCTGGTGAGCACTTTTACCATTTGGAAATAGGTAAACCTCAGACAAATTGATAATGATAATTTATTATATTGATAATATAATATAATTATAATTATATAATTTATTATATTAAATTAATAATTTTATATTGATAAAAAGATATCAAACAGAATGATAATGAAACCAAGCCAAGACCATTTGAATTAAAATATATGTTTCATTCACTGAAAGCTTATTGACAAAATACTAGTGTATGAAAACTAGTTTATATCTGAATTCCCTACAATATTTTAAATGATTGATCAAAATGCTAAGAACTTTCTGATAAACTGGACTATGTCTTAGAGTAAACTTTCTAAGCTCTAATTCCTCTGATTCTTGAAACTTCTGGGACTTATTCAGCTTTCAAAAGTTTACTTATTGGGACTATCTAGGACTAATGGATGTACTATTACTATTACTATTATGTATCAATTCAGTTTAGTCGCTCGGTTGTGTCCAACTCTTTGTGGCCCCATGGACTGTAGCATGCCAGGCTTCCCTGTCCATCACCAACTCCTGGAGTTTACTCAAACTCATGTCCATTGAGTCGGTGATGCCATCCAACCATCTCATCCTCTGTCATCCCCTTCTCCTCCCACCTTCAATCTTTCCCAGTATCAGGGTCTTTTCAAATGAGTCAGTTTTTCGCATCAGGTGGCCAAAGTATTGGAGCTTCAGCATCAGTCCTTCCAATGAATATTCAGGACTGATTTCCTTTTTTTAGAATTGACTGGTGTATCCATCCCAAACTATTAGATAGTTTAATAGTTTAACTGTTAACTGGTTTATCCATTCTAAGCTATTAAATAGTTTATCCATCCTAAACTATTATGTATATGATGGATAAACAACAAGGTCTTACTATATAGCACAGAGAACTATATTCAATATCCTGGGATAAACCATACTAGAAAAGAAAAGAAAAAAATTTTACTTCATTAGGTGAATTTTTTGATTTACTAATAATGACCCAATGACCTAAAAATAATATACTATAGTTGCTTTATTCCATATGAACTAACTAAAAGGGAACTTAACTTAAGGCTGTTTATTTTCTTGGGACTTCCCTGGTGGTTCAGATGGTAAAGCATCTGCCTACAATGCGGGAGACCTGGGGTTGATCCCTGGGTCAGGAATATCCCCTGGAAAAGGAAATGGCAACCCACTCCAGTATTCTTGCCTGGAAAATCCCATGGATGAGATGAGAGCCTGGTAGGCTACAGTCCATGGGGTCACAATGAGTTGGACACAACTGAATGATTTCACTTTATATTTTCCTAGAGAGTGGAATTTTCCAAATTCTACTCCACTGCTTCAGCACAGTTTTGCCCTTGGTTCACTTAAGAAATATGATTATCATGAGAAAATCACTCTATTAGTCTTGTGAACCTCAGCCTCTTTTGCAACAAAATGATGATATTAAATATATTGCAATTCACCAACTAGGATTGTATGGATAAAATAATATGAAAAATATATGAATAATTTTATACCAATGTATATATTATTTTCATATTAGATTTAAATCATAGTAATGTTATTTTCATAGTTAAATTTTTATCATTCAAAGCCTTTTTAAAAAATGAATGAGCCAATGTTTTGTGACTAAGAATGGTTTTCTGCTCCTAGCTTTGCTATTCTACCAAATATTTATTTTTAATTTTTATATTTCCAGATGTGAAATTTGTACTGCTTCCAAAGAAAGAAGATATGTTTCCAGCATTCAAATATTGTGCAATAGATTATTTGAATGAGGTAGAATATTATTAGATCATGACCTGATTACTAAGAATTATGATATGAAAGTATTATCTACATGCACTATATATTATGATTACTTTTTAGTAGCCCTTAGAGTAATCCTTAGTCCTACTTTGAAATGCACTAAAAACTACTTTCCAGTTTTAATATACCTTAAAAATACTATTTGGGGAGGAAATTGTTGCCAATTTAATGTGAAATTGAGGCTGTCAATGGGAAAAAAGTGGAAACTGTTAGCAAGTTTGGGCTGCTTTTATGGATGACCTTGAGTGATTTTTCTCAGCAGGAATGGGGAAAAAACAATTCCAGTTATCTCTATGATGAAATGACTGTAACAGTATTTATTAGTCCCTTACTATTTTGATTAATTATATCATTTAATCACTTACTCTTTTGATGGATTATGTCATTTTGATGATCATAACTACTCCATGAGGAAGATACTATTATTACACAGGTTTTACAGTTTTACAAGTTAGAAAAATGATGTCTAGAGAAGTTAAATACCTTGTACAAAGCTAAAATTCAAACCAGGTACATTGTTAAGAAACTAATTAGAATAATTGTCACACACCAGTTCATAGTTCTTACCATCTTATTATTCCATCATAACAGGGAGGCAAATGTATCATTGCAAGGGAGGCATATGTACCACATATGTGGTAGGGAATCAGAGGTCATTGTTACACAGATATATTTTTGAATGTATTATCCACTTGAAAAATTAGTCTATACTCAAACTTCCTCAGACTTTTATCCTTGTCCATGATATCTTAGTTTCCCACTGGTGTACCACACCCCCATGATACAGTACAAATATACTAATCAATGGCAAATCTTGCAAAAGATACAGGGCTTTGTAAAGTTCATGAAAACAGTGTTGAAGAATCACTCAAATAACAGGTAAAGCTATTTTCAGATGAAAATCTTACAAAATTAGATCAGATAACAGGTAAGACAAGGAGAAAGGTTTGAATATCAAAGGAGTCAGAGATGCCTTGGGGAATTTTGATTAAATCCTCAAATATTTTCTAGAAATACCTTCTTTATGATCACAGGTGAAGTAATGACTAGTATCACGCATATCATCATATAATGCAGTTTTGAGGGAAATTATCACAAAGTAGTTATAAGCTAAATACAAACAAAATTTAATTAAAATAAATTTTAATTTTTATGACTTTATTTTGTTTTTTAGGTAATGTTCCATTTGACTATGAACCTTTGACTTTTGACTATGAAACTTTTGTCCTCATTTTTTATGAATTACTTAACTCATCTTTTCTTTATACTATTTATTCTTAGATAATGAGGGCCTCTTATTTAATATGTTATTAAGCCTTCAGCAAACATAAAACTCTTGGGAAATAATGAAAGAAACTATCATTTGTCCAAATACATAGATAATGAATTCTGTGACAGGTTGGGAGTCACTGAGAAAATTTGCTTAAGATGAGCCTTGAAAGGTGAATAGAATTTTGACAGCTAGAGAAGAGTAGCAGGGCACTTTTCAGAGGCATCTTGTTGATGAGGAAGTGACCACTAAATGTTAAGAGGGTAGTGATTGCTCTATTTAAAGACTACAGTTAGTATTAAAGAGTAATGGGAAATAAAGCTGGAAAGTAAAGGCAGAACCAAGCACAGAGAATTTTTATTTACATGCTTACTTAACTGATTTAACATCCTTTTAAATTTTAATTATTAGATTTTTTAAAATTTAGTAACATGTTTGCTGGATGTCACAAGTGAAACAGTGCAAAGATGTAGAAAACAAAAGTTAAGATAGCCATATTATATTAAAAGTGAAAAACAGCACTTTGCTAAATGGTGTATAAATGATATGATCCCATTTTTTTTAATCAAACACACATAGACAATTTAGCCTAATCTAGAAAATGAAGTATGTAGGAAAATATACCAGACTTATTGATATCCCTAGGGACCATGCGGAGAAGGCAATGGCACTCCACTCCAGTACTCTTGCCTGGAAAATCCCATGGACAGAGGAGCCTGGTAGGCTGCAGTCCATGGGGTCACTAAGAGTCGGACACGACTGAGCAACTTCACTTTCACTTTTCACTTTCATGCATTGGAGAAGGAAATGGCAACCCACTCCAGTGTTCTTGCCTGGAGAATCCCAGGGACGGGGGAGCCTGGTGGGCTGCCGTCTATGGGGTCGCACAGAGTTGGACACGACTGAAGTGACCTAGCAGCAGCAGCAGCAGCAGGGACCATGACTTTCTCAGTTATGTGGTTATGTGTTAGATATTTTATAGTGAACATGTATTACCTTTAAATGAAAATAATATAAATTTGAAACAATAGAGAATTTTAATATTCTGGAATATGACAGATAAATATTTTAAATTCAATATATACTAAAAGATTTCATAATCTTTCTTATACAGAGTGTAGTTAGAAAGAAGTTGTGGAGAGATACTTTATTGCTTCGGATCCCTTCATGTTTATATCAAGATGACAATTATCCTGCAAGTGTTATTGATAATAAGTTTAGGAGGCCATGGACAAGAGGTATATTTTATTTGTATTTTTTTTAATTTATTTTTAAAAGTATTTCAGAGTTTAGCATAATAAATTATTAAGAAAATTCACTGTTTTCTCATTATATAAAAATATATTCATATCAGACTTCCAAGAAATTTATAAATTAATATTTTTATGTGACAAAGTATTTAGGTGACAAAGTTAATATTTTTACGTGACAAAGAGTTTAGGTGACAGAGTAAGGAATTGGAAAGCTTATACTAGATATTAATAAAACAAAAGATGTGTAAATGATGAAGTCTTAAAATATTCTGACATTCTACTATTTGTATTACAGTAGGATCTTTCCCAACTGTATGAAGGCTACTCTAAGTTGTAATGATACACTGACTATAAAACTATTTTTTAAATGAATATGTACTAAGTATCATCTTTTGCTTTGGAAAGTGTCAAGTAAGATGAGAATAGAATTGACCATTAGCTTAATTAAATGTAGATCGATAACCTTGATAGAAGTGGTTTCCCTGGAATATTATGTATGAAAACCTGATCGGAGTATTTTGAGAAGAGAATGCCCAGTGGGATGTGAGATGGTGGACATAGTGAGCTCTTTTGAAGATTTTTGCTATGACAGTACATAGAAAAATGGAGGTGCACTAGCTGAAGGGAGAAATGAGTTAAAGAGAATTTTTTTTTAAGATGTGACATTAAAAATATATATATGAATGATAAGGAAAGAGACTATGAAATGTTTGTTTGCCAAAGGAAATAATCTTGGTAAAAAGAGAGAAAATGATGATGCAGGAAAGAAAAAAGATAACTCAGTAAAAGAGAGTAGAACCAAGAGCACAATTGGAGGAGTTGGTGTTAGAAGCCAGGATGGTTCCTCTACTGTGATAGAGAGGAAGGCAAAGTTTGTAGGTACTTATGCCAGTTAGCATATTCAAAAGCAGAGACATTACTTTGCCAACAAAGGTTCATCTAGTCAAGGCTATGGTTTTCCCTGTGGTCATGTATGGATGTGAGAGTTGGACTGTGAAGAAGGCTGAGCGCTGAAGAATTGATGCTTTTGAACTGTGGTGTTGGAGAAGACTCTTGAGAGTCCCTTGGACTGCAAGGAGATCCAACCAGTCCATTCTGAAGGAGATCAGCCCTGGGATTTGTTTGGAAGGAATGATGCTAAAGCTGAAACTCCAGTACTTTGGCCACCTCATGTGAAGAGTTGACTCATTGGAAAAGACTCTGATGCTGGGAGGGATTGGGGGCAGGAGGAGAAGGGGATGACAGAGGATGAGATGGCTGGATGGCATCACTGACTTGATGGACGTGAGTCTGGGTGAACTCCGGGAGTTGGTGACAGACAGGGAGGCCTGGCGTGCTGTGATTCATGGAGTTGCAAAGAGTCGGACACGACTGAGCGACTGAACTGAACTGAACTGATACCAGTTAGATGTTAGAATTGGTAGTGGAAGATAAGGGTTTTTCTTCTCTATTTATATTAATTTTCTGACAGAGAGTGGGTAGGGGGATGAGTATCAAAAATTTGAAGGGAGGTGTCAAATGTCTTGAAGAATGAGAAAATCCTTTTTATTAAAAGGATATTAAGATGAATTACTATTATCATCTGTCAAAGTTGGATGCCCATTTAAAATTTATGGTCATAATTTGAAGTGAGCTCATTCAGAATGGCTGGGTGAATTTTTTTTCCAAATAATCTTTAATTGTTCTAGTGTACATCTACGCATATGAGTTCCTGGTGGAGCAGATGGTAAAGAATCCTCCTGCAATGCAGGAGACCCAGGTTGAATCCCTGTGTTGGGAAGATCCCCTGGAGAAGGGAATGGCCACCCACTCCAGTATTCTTGCCTGGAGAATTTAATGGACAGCCTGGCGGGCTACCCTCCATGGGGTCACAAAGAGCCAGACACGACAGAACGACTAACATTTTCACTTTTAGTGTGCCTATACAAAGTGAAGACTAGGGGTTTTCTAAGTTGGTATAAGGGAAAGAGAGGCAAGGGACTTGACTCTTTGTAAGAGAGTGATTATGAGGCTGTGGAAACTAAACTGTACAAGAAAGGAAATGAGGATATGAGGGAGGATGAATATTGTAAAAATGATAGGGTCAGTGGACTGAAGGTCTCGATCAGGTTGGAAACAAGATCACCAGTAGGGCGTGCTTGGGTGCGTGCTAAGTCGCTTCAGTCATGTCTGACTCTTTGCAATCCTATATACTGTAGCCTGCCAGGCTCTTCTGTCCATGGAATTTTCCAGGCAAGAATACTGGAGTGGGTTGCCATGCCCTCTCCAAGGGATCTTCCTGACCCAGGGATCGAACTCGCATCTCTTATGTCTCCTGCAACGACGGGCAGATTTTTACCACTAGCACCACCTGGAAAGCCCCATCAAGAGTAGTAGTTTTCATCAAACTGCTTCTCTTAAAGTACAGAAGGGAAAATGAATTAATTATTTCTCTTATTTCTTTTCCTTTTCTTCTTTTTAAAAATCATAATAACAGCCAAGATTTATTGGGCAGTTATACCATATCAGGCACCATTCTAAGCAATTTACATGTCTTAGCACATTTAATCTTTACAACACTATGAAAATGTCATTATTATTCCTAATTTGCAGATAAAGAAACTGAGTTAGAAAGAGGTTAAGAGATTTACACAAGATCATACAGTTAGTAAGTAGCAGTGTATGTATTAAAATCTAGTTAGGGTGATTCCAGACCTGTATTCTTCTTTTTTTTTTTTTTCAGACCTGTATTCTTAACCACTAAACTTTTACATTTTTCCGTGAAGCACAGACTCAAATGTTCAGTGATTTGTTCAAGGTAACAAAACTAGTAAGAACCAACACTTAGGTAGAATACAAGTCCTTTGCCTCTTCACTGAGTTGCTTTTGCTGACACAAGCATCTGACATGGTCCCTCTCCTTAAGGAACTGAGGGTCTATTTTGGGAGACAAGCTATAATAAACATAAAAATTTAAAATATGACTGTATATGATTAAGTACTGAAGTGTGTGCTACTGACAATATTATGGCCCTTCAAGGGGAGTGTATCAAAGTGAGCTGGTTTTATGACGAGTCACATGAGCTGTGGAACAGGATTGTCTGGGATGGTAGTGCTGTATAAGCAAAAGAAAGGCTATAAAAATGAAGATATTATGTTCAGGTAATATTGTTCCATGATTGACAGGGTTGTCTGGTTGTTTTTTTTTTTTTTTTTTTTTGGTGGGGGCTGTAAAAATCTGAATGATTATTTAAGTATTTGGAATCTGGTATAACTTTGAATTGATCTCTAGTCTTTCCCATTCTGTTGTTTTCCTCTATTTCTTTGCATTGATCACTGAAGAAGACTTTCTTATCTCTCCTTGCTATTCTTTGGAACTCTGCATTCAGATGGGTGTATCTTTCCTTTTCTTCTTTGTCTTTAGCTTCTGTTCTTTTCTCAGCTCTTTGTAAGGCCTCCTCAAGACAATCATTTTGCCTTTTTGCATTTCTTTTTCTTGGGAATGGTCTTGATCACTGCCTTCCGTACAATGTCACAAACCTCCGTCCATAGGTCTTCCGGCACTTTGACTCTGTCTATCGAATCTAATCCCTTGAATCTATTTGTCACTTCCACTGTATAATTGTAAGGGGTTTGATTTAGGTCATACCTGAATGGTCTAGTGGTTTTCCCTACTTTCTTCAATTCAAGTCTGAATTTTGCAATAGGGAGTTCATGATCTGAGCCATAGTCAGTTCCCTGTCTTGTTTTTGCTGACTATATACAGCTATTAAGAAGAGATGACAAGAATACACAGAAGAACTATACACAAATATCTTACCAACCCAGATAATCATGATGCTGTGATCATCTACCTACAGCCAGACATCCTGGAGTGAAAAGTCAAGTGGGCCTTAGGAAGCATCACTACAAGCAAAGCTAGTGGAGGTGATGGAATTCCAGTTGAGCTATTTCAAACCTAAATGATGATGCTGTGTGAAAGTGCTGCCCTCAATGTGCTAGCAAATTTGGAAAACTCAGCAGTGGCCACAGGACTGGAAAATGTCAGTTTTTATTCCAATCCCAAAGAAAGGAAATGCCAAAGAATGTTCCAACTACCACACAATTGCACTCATCTCACACTCTAGCAAAGTAATTGTTCAAAATTCTCCAAGCCAGGCTTTAGCAATACGTGAACCATGAACTTCCAGATGTTCAAGCTGGATGTAGAAAGGGCAGAGGAACCAGGGATCAAATTGCAAACATTCGTTGGATCATTGCAAAAGCAAGAGAGTTCCAGAAAAACATCTACTTCTGCTTTATTGACTATGCCAAAGCCTTTGACTGTGTGGATCACAACAAACTGTGGAAAATTCTTAAAGAGAAGGAAATAACAGACCACTTTACCAGCCTTCTGAGAAATCTGTATGCAGGTGAAGAAGCAACAATTAGAACTGGACATGCAACAACAGACTGGTTCCATATTGGAAAATGAGTATGTCAAGGCTGTATATTATCATCCTGTTTATTTAACTTATATGCAAAGTACATTATGTGAAATGCTGGGCTGGAAGAAGCACAAGCTGGAATCAAGATTGCTGGGAGAAATATCAATAACCTCAGATATGCAGATGACACCATCTTTATGGCAGAAAGCGAAGAAGAATTAAAGAGCTTCTTGATGAAAGTGAAAGAGGAGAGTGAAAAAGCTGGCTTAAAACTCAACATTCAAAAAAGGAAGATCATGGTATCTGGTCCCATCATTTCATGGCAAATAGATGGGGAAACAATGGAAATAGTGACAGACTTTACTTTCTTGGGCTCCAAAATCACTGCAGATGGTGACTGCAGCCATGAAATCAAAAGATGCTTGCTCCTTGGAAGAAAGCTAAGACAAACCTAGACAGCGTATTAAACAGCAGAGACATTGCTTTGCTGACAATGGTGCATCAAGCCAAAGCTATGGTTTTTCCATGGTCATGTATGGATGTGAGAGTTGGACCATAAAGAAAGCTGAGTGCCAAAGAATTGATGCTTTTGAACTGTGGTGTTGGAGAAGACTCTTGAGAGTCCCTTGGACTGCAAGGAGATCCAACCAGTCAATCCTAAAGAAAATCAGTCCTGAATATTCATTGGAAGGACTGATGCTGAAGCTGAAGCTCTAATACTTTGGCCACCTGATGCAAAGAACTGGCTCATTTGAAAAGACCCTGATGCTGGGAAAGATTGAAGGCAAGAGGAGAAGGGGATGACAGAGGATGAGATGGTTGGATGGCATCACCAGCTCGATGGACTTGAGTTTGAGCAAGCTCTGGGAGTTGATGATGGACAGGGAGGCCTGGTGTGCTGCAGTCCATGGGGCCACATAAAGTCAGACATGACAGAGCAACTGAACTGATAACTTTGAAAAAATTACATTTGTGAACAAATAAAGATAATACCGTAATGTAAAAGGTGAATGTTTGGCTTCCCTGTGTTGTATAAAAGAAAATTCCAGAAGCTAATGTTTACCATTCTCCTTTCTAGTTTCAGCTGTTTCAATTTGGGGAGAGACAGATATCTCAGTCTTGGATCAATGGAAAGCAAGTCTCACTGTGGATGATTTCCTTGAGAAGTATGTGTCCTTAACCCCAAATTTCCCCTTTACATCTAGAAGATGAATAGTAAGTTCCTCAGTTATCTAAGAGAAAAGATCCTTTCATTTGTATCCTCACAAGTTTTCTTCTTTTATCCAAAAAAAAAAGTCCTAGTCTGAACCACAAAGAAGAGTTTAATCAAAGTTATTTACAACCTCTTTTTTTAACCTTTCCCTCATTTATCACATATTAACAGTTTTCTGTGCATTTGTTTTGCAAGAGACAGAAATAAAACCAACTTGCTATTATGCTTTTAACAGTAAGTGAAATTTTGGTAGAAAGTATCTATAGAAAATCCTTTATATTAAAATCAGTCTTTTTATCCTTGTAGTATAAATGCAGACTTAAGGCTATTTTCTAACATACTTTGTCAAAACGTTATTTATTAGTAGTCTAGTCATTCGTCAAATATTTATCAGATACCATGTTGTGTGCTGGATACAGGATAAAAAAAATTAGATACAGTCTCTACTCTCAAAGAACGTAAGAAAATAGAGAATAAGAAATTTATAAATAAATAATACAATAGAATGTGGGAGGTACAATGACAGAGATAGGTACGCAGAGCATAATATGAGGAAGAACATCTAACCCATTCTATGTTGTTCAGGTAGACACAAAATAGAGATTTTAGTGCAAATGTAAATAATTTACTCTGTTCCATCACTTCATGCAAAGAGTTCTCATCAGACCCAAAGGATTTACTTAGTTTTCAGATTTTCAAGTTTTAGTAATTTGTTTTCCTTAGTTACATTTGAAAGAAACAAATGACCAACTTAAATGTGTCTAGGCACTAAGAGAAGCCCAATGTACTATTTCTGTCATCTAGGAATTTAAAATCAGATTAGGAAGATAATACATGAACAGAAAAAATTGACAATGTTAAGAACTAAATGATAATATAAAATGACCCTCAAAAGTTCTATCACAAGGTATAAGGTCAATGCAAAGTATCTATCACAGGACTAAACTCTAGAGCAGGGAGGACGCAAAAAGGTGTAGTGGAAAGAGCTTTGCAGTACAAACTAAAAGATGTGGATTGTAACTCTTCATTTGAAAAGTTAAGTACTAACTAGTCACATTTTCTCTCTCTGACCCTCACTTTTTGTTTATTTTTGGCTGTACTGGGTCTTTGTTACCAGTAAGCATTCTCTAGTTACTGAGAGCAGGGGCTACTCTTTGTTGAGATTCGTGGGCTTCTCCTTACCATGACTTTTCTTCTTGCAAACCACAGGTTCTAGAGCCTTGGCTCAGTAGTGTGGCACATAGGCTTAGTTGCTCTGTGGCACGTGGAATCTTCATGGACCAGGGATGGAACCTAAGTCCCCTGCACTGGCAGGTGGATTCTTAACTGCTAGACTACCAGGGAAGTCCCTGACCCTCACTTTCTGATTCAGTATAAAGATGAAGGGGTCAGTGCTTCTCAAACTTTAATTTACATATGAATCACCTGAGGATCCTGTTAAAAATGAAGATTCTGATTCAGTCAGTCTGTGTTGGGGCCTGAGATTCTACATGTCTAATACGCTCCTAAGTGTGCTGATGCTACTGGTCCAAGAACCTCGTTTGAGTCACAAGATACAAGATAATCTCCAAAATCTCTCTTTTCCCTATGAGTTAGATTGGTAGAGCTGTGCATTTATAAGCAGGAGAGATCAACTTCATAAAGAAGTGGGAATTGAGCTTGTGTTGGACAAAGGAGAAACTAACTTGAAAGAAAGCATTTCAAAGGAAACAGTACATCTGAAGATACAGAGGCAAGAACGTGCAATAAGTAATGATCAGGCTACTTTGGCACACACAAAAGATTCTTGTATGAGAGAAATTTGAGGCCCTGAAGGAATGGGCACCCTATCATGTCTGACCCTCCATTCATTTTATAGTACCTTCAAGATAGAACCCGTGGCAAAGAAGATGGAATCTGTGGCACCACCTAGGATAAAATTCACATTTCTCTGCCTCCCTATAGCCAAATAGCCATATGACTAAGCTCTTCCCAAAGCATATAAGCAAAAGGGACTTACGCAGTTTCTGGAGAATGGCTTAAAAGCGTGTTTTTCTCCTTCACATTTTCTCCATCCTGATGTTAGAATGCAGATGTTGGCTGCAGCAACCACCTTGGAGTATACATGACAGGGACTAAGTCTAGGAATGGCAGAGTCGAACAAAAGGAGTCTCAGTCCCTCATGAATTGTGAAACCACCTTACTAGCCAAGACCTTTCACCATCCTTGTGTGTGTGTTAGCCATCATTAGTTTCAAGTTTGTCTCATGAAGTAAAATTTAATTTTTAATGAACTTTATTTTTTAGAGCAGTTTTTGGTTCAGAGCAAAACTGAGCAGAAGGTTTAGCAGGCTTTCCCAAATTGAAATTTAATTTTAAATTCAGGAGCTTTGTTACCTAATGGAAATTAAGATCCCATAGGTTAAGAGTTTAGTCCTATGAAACTGCCCCTGCACCCTACACTTCAGAGGCCATTTGCAAGGTTATCACCTGTGCTTCTGACTGACCAGCTATAGATCAGAGATTCCAACAACCCCCTCTTTGTGTTCAATCAACTTGCTGGATTCATAGACTCCAGCAACTGTGAATTCTAGACTTTTAGAATTCACAGGAATATTTTACTTACTGAATTACTGGTTTACTATAAAAGGGTATAACTCAGAAACAGTCAGACGGAAGAGACAGATAGGGCAAGGTATGGGGAAAGGTCATGTAACTTCCGTGTTCTCTCCCATCACCCTACTTTCCCAGAACCTCCATGTGTTCACCAACAAGGACGTTTTCTTAACCCAGTTCTTCTGTGTTTTTACGAAGGCTTCATTACATGGGCAGGATTGATTACATGGTTGGTTACTGGCAGTTGATTCAACTTCCAGTCCCTCTCCCCTTCCTGGAGGTCAGAGGAGTGGAACTGAAAGTTGCAATCTTCTAATCACATGGTTGGTTCTCCTGGCAACCAATCACCATCCTTAGGTGCTTCCCAAAAGTTACCATATTAACATAACAAAAGTCAACTTTAGCACTTAAGAAAGTCCAATGACCTTAGGAGCTTTGTGCAAGAAATGGATATGAATAGCAAACATATATCTCTTATTATAAATCACAATATCACACATATATATGTAATCCTTTGTGACCAGCCTCTTTTACTTGGCATAATGTTTTTAAGATTCATCCCTGGGTCAGGAAGATCCCCTGGAGAAAGAAATGGCTATCCACTTCAGTATTCTTAATTGGAGAATTCCATGAACAAAGGAGCCTGGAGGGCTACAGTCTATGGGGTTTCAAAGAGACATGACTGAGTGACTAACACTTTTTTATTTTGTAGCATGTATCAGCACTTCATTTTTTATGATCAAATAATATTCCATTGTATGAATATACCACATTTTATTTATCCATTCATCAGTCGATGGACATTTGTTTCCACTTTTTGGCTCTTATGAGTAATGCTGCTATAAACAATTGTTGTTTTTTGGTAAGTATGTCCAACTCTGCAACCCTGTGAACTGCAACATGCCAGGCTTTCCTGTCCTTCACTATCTCCCAGAGTTTGCTCAAACTCATGTCTACTGAGTCGGTGATGCCATCCAATCATCTCATCCTCTGTTGCTTCCTTCTCCTGCTCTCACTCTTTCCCAGCATCAGGGTCTTTTCCAATGAGTCGGCTCTTTGCATTAGGTGGCCAAAGTATTGGAGCTTCAGCTTCAGCATCAGCCTTTTCAATGAATATTCAGAGTTGATTTCCTTTAGGATTGACAATCTCCTTCCTGTCCAATAAGCTCTCAAGAATCTTCTCCAGCACCACAATTCAAAAGCATCACTTCTTTGGTGCTCAGCCTTCTTTATGGTCCAACTCTCATCCATACATGACTACTGGAAAAACCATAGCTTTGCAAGCAGATTCTTTACTGTCTGAGTCACCAGGGAAGCCCCATAAACAGGTGTGGACAAGTTTTTATGCAGATATAGGATTTTATCTCTCTAGTAGTTAAATTGCTAGATCTTATGGAACTGATGGTAACTTTGTAAATACTTCTTTTCCATGCAGATGTACCATTTTATATTCCCACTCAGTTCAGTTCAGTCGCTCAGTCATGTCTGACTCTTTGCAACCCCATGAATCAAAACATGCCAGGCCTCCCTGTCCATCACCAGCTCCCGGAATTCACTCAAACTCATGTCCATGGAGTCGGTGACGCCATCCAGCCGTCTCATCCTCTGTCGTCCCCTTCTCCTCCTGCCCCCAATCCTTCCCAGCATCAGGGTCTTTTCCAATGAGTCAACTCTTCGTATGAGGTGGCCAAAGTATTGGAGTGTCAGCTTCAGCATCAGTCCTTCCAATGAACACCCAGGACTGATCTCCTTTAGGATGAACTGGTTGGATCTCCTTGCAGTCCAAGGGACTCTCAAGAGTCTTCTCCAACACCACAGTTCAAAAGCATCAATTCTTTGGCACTCAGCTTTCTTTATGAAGGTTACAATTTATATCCTGCCAACACTTGTTATCTGTCTTTTTAATTATAACCATCCTAGTGAATGGCTCATTGCATGTCACTGTAGTTTTGATTTTCATTTCCCTGATGGCTTGCAGGGGACCAGCCCCAGCTGATCCAGGGTATTTGAAGGAGAGACGGCGTAGGCGAGGGTCAGGAAACAACTGCTTAATTAAACGTTAATTAAGGATATAAAGAGTAATAGAATGAGGATAGCTCAGTAGGAAAATTCAGTGGAGAAAAGAGGCTGAGTAGCTTGGTTTACGCGGGAGGCCAATAAAACTTCAAGACAAGAAGTTTGCACCACTTACGTAGGCCGCAGGCGTCCTTCCGTTCTCCCGAAGGAGAGGAGACGCTGAGGCCTCCCCGGTCTGATCTTAGAAGCCCAGGCATAATTAGCAAGCATGGCGGGTTCTGCACTACAGATGGAGACTCAGCCAGAGTTTGAAAGAGAGAGCGACATGGGGAGACCAAGTTTCGGTGAATAAGGCCCGCACTTTATTTTCCAAAGTAGTTTTTATACCTTAAGTTATGCATAGAGGATAATGGGGGAAGGGGTGGAGTCATGCAAGGACAGCAGTTCCTGGTTCTAAACGAAGCCAGGCTTTCAAACTTATCATATGCAAAAGTTCAGGTGAATTACATCATCTTCTGGCCCGGAGGCCTGTTAACATTCTAAGAAACTTATTTTTCTCTAAAGGTGATTATTCCAAAGTCAGGCACCAGCCTCCAAAAAAGCATTGGACAAAGCTGCATTTTACATTTCTATACACCCATTATATCAATCAATACACTGCCAAGGACACAGTAGGTAAGGAGTATGGAGACTTAGCAGCAAACGTTGGCTCAATAAGTGAAAAACCCTTCACCAATACAATTTCTAATCAATCTTTTAACTACTCAAAAGAATCTGTGTTTAGACAGTTTAGAACATCTCCTGCCTCTCACAGTTGGGAGGCTCTGAACAATCACATGTGGCCGGAAAAACCTATTCAAGCAGGCTAGAGGATTTCCAAAGGAGTTTGTAGGTTGAAACACTGTCACGCCTAGGAATTATTAACAGGAGCTGTAAGCTAACTCTTTTTTCAGAGAGAGGTAGTGGGGGACAGACCCCCGTAAAGTCAGAGGTGTAGGTGAAAGCACAAAGCAGGAAGTAGGCAGACTCTGGTTTGGGGGTAGATGCTCGAGAATTTCCAGGGGGACTCCTGAGGCTCGATCCCGCCTTTGCGTATGCCGAGCCTCCTTCCTCATGACCTTTGTCATGGGCGGAGTTCCTCACGCTGGCTCCCCACAGTGATAGAATTCCTGTTGAGCTATTCCAGATCCTGAAAGATGATGCTGTGGAAAGTGCTGCACTCAATATGCAATATGCACTCAATATGCAATATGCCGGCTCCCGGCAATGGCTAATGATGTTGAACTTCTTTTCCTTTAATTATTGGCTGTTAGTATATCTTCCTTGGATAAATGACTATTCAAGTTCTTTGCCATTTTTAAATTATGTTATATGCCTTTTTATTATTGAGGTTTAAGAGTTCCTTATGTATTCCAGATCCAAATCTCTTATTAGATATTTGATTTGCTAATATTTTCTCCTGTGGATTGCCTTTTCACTCCCTTGATGGTGTCCTTTCAAGCAGAAAATATTTTGGATTTTGATGAAGTTCAATTTATCTAATTTTTCTTTTGTTATTTGTACTTTTGGTGTCAAATCTAAGAAGGCTTTACCTAAACTAAAGTCACAAGAATTTACTCCTTTTCTTATACGAGTTTGCCTGTGATTTGTTTTTTTAAGACACACAGCAGTTCATGAAATGTTTCAGTTATTGGTGGGTTATGCATTTCATCATTGGTATCCCATTTCACATAGAATAAAATCCAGTGTTCTTATCAAGTCCTCTAAGATCCAGCATGATCTTGTCCTTGCCCACCTATCTAACCTTACTCAGTTCCAGTCAACCTGACCTTTCTGCTTTTCTTTGACTATGACACTTGGTCCTCTGCTCTGAGCCTCTGTATGGCTTGCTGTTTACCATTATTCAGGTAACTGTAGCTCCTCAGAAGGCCGTTCACTAACTACTCTCTCTAAAACATACCTTATGTTATCCCTCTGGCTATTACTTGATGTCCTAATATCTCATTTTATTTCACTCATAAGAGTTTTTCACCACCTGACATTATGTCATTTACCTATTTATTTGTCTATCATTCCATTATCATGTAAAACTTTATGAGGGCAAGAACACTGGTTTGTTCACCTCTCCACACTCAATGCCTAAAATGGTTCTAGCACATTGTAGACACTCAATAAATATTTCTTTTCAGTTAAGGAATTAGTGAACAGGAGTGGATGAATTTACCCAAAAAAGAATGATATAGAAAGAAAGCAAAGACAGTGCAGACTGAAAGCCCAGGAAACATCAGGATCTTCAAGTTAGGCAGAGGAGGAGTACCAATGAACAAAAAATAGATAATATTGGACAAGGAGGGAGAAAGAAGACATGGAAATACTGGTCTTTAAAGATCACTTATGGTAAGGGGAAGAGAATTGACAGGGTTTTCTCAAAACTATAGTACCAGGCTTCTGTGGTGGCTCAGTGGTAAAGAATCTGCCTGCCAGTGCAGAAGACATGGGTTCAATCCCTAATCCAGGAAGATCCTGCATGCTGGGGAGCAACTAAGCCCCTGTGCCACAACTATTGAGCCCACATGCCACAACTACTGAAGCTTGCACGCCCTAGAGCCTGTGCTCCGCAACAAGAGAAGCCCCCACAAGAGAAGCCCGTGCACACCTACAGAGTAGCCCCTGCTGGCAGCAACTAGAGAAAAGCCCGTGCAGCAGCAAACACCCAGCACAGCCAAAAATAAATAAATAAAATTATATTAAAAAAATTTAAAAACTACAGTACCAATGATTACTATTAATTATTGTCTCTGTCAGTCATATTTATTTTAAAGTAGCTATCTAAGCACTAAATTTAGAAGTCTCTAAAGATCCACATGGAAATTATATTGATTTTGGTTCTTTCAGTCTGTGTATTAAGGCTAAGTATTTTAGGATATCATAAAAATATATATTAGAATATGTACCCGAATTGCCAATAGTATATTTATTTATTGGAAAATTCAGTAGAAAGGTCTCTTTTAAGTTCAAATATCCTGATGATATAAACAATGATGGATATATCTGGGTCAGTCAGGAAACAAGCAAGGTACAGGTAGGGTCAAGGGAACCAAAAAAAAGTTCCCAAGACTCGCAATGCCTGGAAGTTATTACCACCCTAAGCTTGAAGGAGAAAGGGGACTGAAGTAACCAACAAAGTCAGAACTGTAGCTACAAGAGAGATGCTGTGTGATTAAAGATGAAACTGTTGGTTGAAGAATGTAGCTATCTCTCCAAACTGTGGCCCCAAAGGGAAAGATTTGGGAAGAATAATATTTCAACCTATTTATTTTCCCACCTTTGATCTCCTGCCAGTGCTTCCATTGGCTAAATCCAACCAGAAGACTAGGCAAGGGAGTTTGGTTGGTTCATTGAGATCAGTCTCCTAGGATGTAGAACAGGATATAAAAGGTTGAATAATGACATGGAAAAGCAGACATTGACTATCCAGCACAAGGACATTTTGGCAATGCGTGGCCAAGTCTAAAAATCTATATATCTTTAGCCTCATCATTTCCATTTTTAGAAATTGCATTTTGAGAAAACAGATAAGTACACAGAGATATTCCTTGCATTGTTGCTCATAATAGCAAACAATTATAACAAATTTAAATTTCCAGTAACAGGGAACTAGTTGAAAAAATTGTTTAACTATACAACGGGATCTTGTTCATCCACTCAAAAAATGAAGTGAATGTACATTGATTGATATGTAAATGTGCTCATGCTTCATTGCTTAGTAGAAAAGAACAGGTTACAAAATACTATGTATATGAATCCACTTTTGTTTAAAAATATTCAAAAATAATTGATAAAATACGTACTTTTTAAATTCATCTCTTGAATGATGGATCTATGGGTAATGTTTCTCTATATCTGTTGGAATTTGGTAACTTTCTACAGTGAACATGTATTATTCGTTAATAAAGATGTTTTAAAATAAGACATACACAAAATCAGTAATTTTCGTATATCATAGAAAAACAGTTACAGGAATGGTGACCCAGCTTAACTGTGAATTTGATGAAATTGTTCCGAGTTCAAACCCAAACTCCCAAACTGAAGTAGAGGAAGCCAGCTTATATACCCATAAGGAATACAATGAATTCTTTACTTTTGTCAGCTGCTTAGAAAAACGTCCATCACTTCAAGCACAAGGTAAAACATTTGTTATTTTCATTGTTATAAAACATTTCTTACTAATATATAAATTTTCATTTCAGTGATTTTTTTTTTTGCTTTACTGGATTTTTTAATTTTTTCATTTTGCTAAGGATATCCACCTACAAAATTGAAATTGAAAGTTTTGCCACATTAGCAAAATATTTTCTTTCATATTAATCTCCTTTTTGTAATTTAGTTGTTTTTGGAGTTTAAGTGTGCTGGGCTTCAAAATAGCCTCAGAGGTTTCATGAAAGGTTGCTCACAACATATTGCTATAGTGATATTAGCATCTCTGTAGCGATCTGATGACATGACAATCTGTTATAACATTAAATTATTAGATTATTAAGTGATAGTTATATTTTATTTTCCCATTTATTCTGAAGATTTTCAATCTTATCTAATTTATGTGAAACCATAATTCAACGTGGAGATAAAATAGTTGCAGTGTTAGGTCAGGAAGTTCACTCCGTTTTTATGAATTTACAGTAAGTAATACTTAAAGATATATTTAATCCAAATTATATTCTAAATCTGATGTTGTAAAATGTTTATACAATGTGACTGGCAAAAAAGTTATATTTTTACTTGCATTTTAAAAATTATTGGTATTCAGTGTTCATTTGCATATTTTTATTTTGTGAAATGATTCTTTTTGTCTCTTTTTCTATTCTTGTATTTTATATTTATATATCAATAGTATCAATAACCCCAAATATATTTAACTTGAACCTCGATGGCACCCCACTCCAGTACTCTTGCCTGGAAAATCCCATGGACGGAGGAGCCTGGTGGGCTGCAATCCATGGGGTCGCTGAGGGTCGGACATGACTGAGCGACTTCACTTTCACTTTTCACTTTCATGCATTGGAGAAGGAAATGGCAACCCACTCCAGTGATCTTGCCTAGAGAATCCCAGGGAAGGCGGAGCCTGGTGGGCTGCTGTCTATGGGGTCCACAGAGTCGGAAGCGACTTGGCAGCAGCAGCAGCAGCAACCATTCCTTTTATGATTTCTATCATACTTGTTTTTATACTTAGAAAATTCTTCCTTGGAGTAAATAAATATTTATTTATATTTTTACTTAAAGTTTCCTTTAAGATTTTAGTATATGATTAAAAGTAAAATTTTTAAAAAATCCCAAATATTTTGGCCGTGGTCCCAATATTATCTGGGGAATCCTCTTTGCTTTCCCCATTGATTAGAAATGTCACTTACATTATATACCAAATCCTTATCCACATTATAGTTTGTTTCTGGATATTCTAGTATGTTTTACTGACTTGCCTATTATTGTGTCAGTATCATAGTTTTAACTATTTAATATATGAATATAACATGTATTAATAGTCTTTTCCCCCCTACTCTCACATCTGTATTTTCCAGATTTACTTTGTAATCAGTTTTCCAAATTCCAAGACAGACTTCTTGAGAAATTGAAACTTTTTAGTTTTTACCGTAGTTAACCTTTTTTAGCCAGGAAAATGGTTTATTTTGCCTTTTCTTCAAGTTTTGTTGTTTTTGCTTTTGTTTATTGATAATGATCCTTGGTAACGTTTTACGGTATCTTCCGTAGACATTCTGCACACTTCTGGTGTTTATTTCTCAATATTTGTATGTTTGTGGCCATAATAAACACATTTGTCCATTAATTTTTGACTAGGTTCATATATATATATATATATGTATATGTATTTGAAAACCATTGATTTTATAGTTTTTTTTATCAGTTTAGTGAACTCAGTTGTTTTCATTTCATTGTGTTGGGTTTTCTGCCAAGAATAACCCCATCCTCTTTCCTGTCAGTAGATCTCTTTTTTGCTTTTTTTTCATAGCTAACTAGCCAAAATTTTGTTTCCTCATGACAACTTAACACTCCTCTACAGTAGAGGAAAACAGTCTCCTCACATCCGTATTGGTACATATACTAGTATAATAAGGTAAGAAATCCAGGGTATGCGTATAGCCATAAGAATATAAGGAAGTAGCACCTCTGTTAAAGCCTTTGTTCAGGTAAAAAGAACATCGGTTGTGGTGTGATGCTGCCCTCAGGTGGCTCAACAAAACAGAGTGGTTAGAAAAAAAAGACCTCAAAACTGATGGGGTGTCCCCATGGTACTCCCAAAAGTACTAGGATGAGCCTTTAGGAAGGAAAGACAGCTAGAGGGTCAGTGTTTCAAAGTGGAAAGTGGAGATGGGGATATAAATGAATGATTTTTGAGTCTTTACTATTAATATGACTTCATTAATATTTACAGAATGGATGTACTAATGAACCTTCTTTAATGATCTCAGCTAAAGCTTGCTTAGACACGGTGCTGATTGACCAACTTTCTCTGGCGTATCATGGGACATTCTCAGCCACAGGATTGTCGGGAGCTTAACAAGTTCTGATAAACAATCTCTTAGGAGGATAATTTACATAACAATTTCTCTTTTGGTATTTTAAGTTAGCACCAGGCAAAGGCATGGTCTTGGCCTGCCTACTCTACACCATGTATTTATTAAGTACATGTGTACCAATGATGTATCAAATAGTTGGTCAGGGGATACCTCACTTTATACTACCCTTCTCTCGTGCCATTTAAAATTACTTAACTGAAAGGCCACTGCCCAGAACAAGAGACCATTGCTCCCCCTTCCATCCCTGGGCCTAGAAACTGCTAAAGCACTGATACTGTTAGCTAAGATTCTAAAGTGATCCAAACATGATAGAGTGAGGAGAGTAGAAACCTGTGTTTCAGGTTTCAAACACGAAACCTGTTTCAAACCTGTGTTTCAAACACGACACAAAGCAGTCGTGTCTTCTAACATGTAAGCTATATCACGCTTCTCTAGCAGATACTTTGCTATATAGCTTTCATTGTAGTTAATTTTATAACAAATGTGTTTGAACGACTTTAGAGTGCTAGAATCAGAGTTGGTCTCATTTGTAGGCTTTTTAGACCATCTTCATTCCCTAGTGTGAGTCTCTGGAGATGAATTGGAGACCTTACGAGATAAAATCATGTAGAGAAGAAAAGACTGGGATCAGCAAAAGTCAAATGCTTTTATTTCTTTACAGTCTTGCTAAGGCTAACTGACTAGTTTGAGGCATAAGACCACAAGATAGCTTCCTCCATTGATTACATTAATTTTATTGGGGTAAAAAAATATGAGCCTTTACAACTCTTTCAGGATATTTGGTTACTACTCAGTGTACTGTACTGTGCTTAATCGATTGCTCAGTCATGTCCGACTCTTTGTGACATCATGGACTGAAGCCCACCAGGCTCCTCTGTTCAGGGGATTCTCCAGACAAGAATACTGGAGTGTATAGCCATTTCCTTCTCCAAGGGATCTTTCCAACCCAGGGATGGAACCTGGGTCTCTTGCATTGCAGGCAGATTCTTTACCATTTGAGCTACAGGGAAGCCCTACTCAGTGTACTGAGTGTGAAAGTGTGAAAGTGTTAGTCACTCAGTTGTGTCCAACTCTGCAACCCCATGGACTGTGGCTCACCAGGTTTCTCTGTCCATGGAATTCTCCAGGCAAGAATACTGGAGTGAGTTGCCATGCCCTGTACTAAACCATGTTAAATTTTATTGAGCTTCTATGTCTGTACCAGTCCCATGCTACATGATTTATTTGCACAGTACAATGAAGAACTAAAGACTTTAAAATGTGTTTGACTATTATGTATAAAATAAGCTACAATGATACATTGTACAACAGGGGGGAATAGAGCCAATATTTTATAATAACTATAGATAGCTGCTGCTGCTGCTAAGTCGCTTCAGTCGTGTCCAACTCTGTGGGACCCCATAGACGGCAGCCCACCAGGCTCCCCTGTCCCTGGGATTCTCCAGGCAAGAACACTGGAGTGGGTTGCCATTTCTTCCTCCAATGCATGCACGCATGCTAAGTTGCTTTAGTCATGTCCGACTATGTGCGACCCTATGGACAGCAGCCCACTAGGCTCCTCTGTCTACGGGATTCTCTAGGCAAGAATACTGGAGTGGGTTGCCATTTCCTTCTCCAAACTATAGGTAGAGTATAACCTTTAAAAATTGTGAATCAGTATATTATATACCTGTAACTTACATAATATTGTACATCAACCATTCTTTAAATAACTAAATAAATAAAATGTGTTTGTCAACCCAAACTGTATCAATGGCTGACTACAGTAATTACCTAGATCCTTTAACTTTTACATTTGTTCTTATTCTGTTATATTTCTTGTTTATTTTCAGATTTGTCTATTGATGAAGAAATAATTTTTGTAAATTATTTGACAGCCTATAAAAGTCAGCTACCAACTTTGCACACTCTGTTGAGTAGGCTAAAACTATTTTTAGTAAAGGATCCCTTGCCGGATTTCAAAGCACAAATCCCCACAGAAGCTAAATTTTTCAGGTACTTAATTGCCCAGTGTCGTAAATATTTTTAAGAGGAGGAAATATTCTTTGTATATTCACAAGTCTAGATGCTATCAATCATGGTATTTTATTATTACCTCAAGTCTAATTTTAATCACTATGTATTTTGATTAACTACATTTGGTATGTACCTTACTAAAAAGTAAACACTAATTTAATGTTTTATTTTTTGTTAAGGGAGTGTTTCTCTCTTCAAGGAGATGTAAAATGTTTGGTGGAAGAAGATTTTTACATGGATAAAGAGGACTTTTGTCAGGAGAAACTGAAAGATACAGTAGGTTTAAATGAAGCTGTAGTATTTGCTTTCAGTAATTTTTAAACTAAAGTTAGTAAATCATACTTTTATAAGTTGTAGTAATACAATTGGCCATCTACTGTTGTCAAGTTAAAAAACTCGATAATGGGTTGAACATGTATCAATTAAAGAGTCAAATATACTTCAGAGATAGCAGTCTAAACCTTGACTATGCATTGAAATTACTTGATAAATTTTAATAAAATTCTGAAGCCTGGGTCCTACTCAGATATATTCTGATCTAACTGGTCTGGTGTGCATCCCAGGTATAGGGAATTTTAAAACCTCTCCCAATAATTTTAATCAATATACCTGGTATAGGACACTAAGAAGTTATATATACATTGGTCTTAAGGCATTTAAAGGTTTCTATTTTTTACAAACAAAAACTTTAACACACATGGTAAAAATATTAATTCACCTGTTAGCTCCTTTTCTCCAGTCTCCTCCTTCTTCCCCTGTTAATTCTGAGAGCTATGCATATATAGTCTCACGTGTTGAAGAATCCAGTTCTGTCGGAATGAGAGAGAAATAAATTCTATGGAATGCAGTAAAGATCCATTCCATCCCACCTACTCTTTTTACTCCATTCACCAACTCTCATTTGCTGCAGTGATTGCTTTAACTTAGAATTTTGAAATGTTATTAACACAAAAGAAAATATTTCTGTATCTAGGGATATTGTACATCACTAATGTAAACAGTGGCCATGAAGGATTTTATTCAGACAGAAAATTGCTTGTAATATATTTTTTTTGCCTGCTACACTTACTTAAAATGTCTGCAGAGCATTAAAATTTTTGAGTGTGGATTTAGTTTTTAAATTACACCAATTAAGCAAATGTATCTTTTTGTGAACTCAGAAATATTTATTTGGAAAGCCTCACTAAAAACTTGTCTTACCTATATATTATTTTAGTCATCAACTTTGCTTGAATGTGAATTGTTAGTACCTATAAGCCACAAAAAAGAAGTTGATATTCCATCACTCTCAGAACTGAAGGAGTCATTAAACTTAATGCCAGAAATAATAAATTCTGCAGATGAAAATGAAAACCTTTCCAAAACAGGTGAGAATTAAATGGGTGTGTTCAAATATAAAAGGGCAACATTTGGAATCATGGTGATAGAAATGTTCTATGTCCAAATTCAGTGTTAGTATACTGATTGTAATGTTGTACAAAGTTTTGCAAGATGTTACCCTTTTACATGAAATCTCTGTATATTATTTTTATAATTCCACATGAATTTATAATTATGTCAAAATTAAAATATAATTTCAAAAGGCCTCCCAAAAATCTATTACTTGTTAGAACTTCTTAATAATGTTTGTTACAAAAGTTCTTGTTCATTAAACCTTTTCTGAACCTTCAGATTTTTAAAAAGTTTCCTGTAAGTTTAGACAGCAAAAATCTCAAAATTATTATTGATAAAACTCTTTTCTTATTGTCTTCTCTTTGTATACTTACATGCTTAAAATGTCTCAAATTAATCTATTTCAAGGTAATTATACAAATAGAGCTAAAGCACATATGGCTATATTAATTTTTTTAGTTATTTACAGAGTGACAAAATGTTAACAACTTGTATGCTGACTTTAGAGACTCACAGTAAGGTTATGATTCATGGATCAGATGACTGGGAGAGTCATAACCTGGAATTTAGATGGTTTCTTCCTAGTTAAACATAGTAAATATTGTTGAAGTCTTCCAATATAATTTGAGCCCACATATTTAATGCTCCTCTTATAAATTCCAATTGAAATAATCAAAGATATATTATATTAGGAAAGAGTGAAGGAGGATTTGTTATATCCATTGAAAATAGGGATGCTTGCCATCAACATACTTGAAAGCATTCTTGCAGACAAGACTAAATCAAGGGGATTACTGCTCAGCGTGTAAGTCAAGCAAGGTTACAAAAAGGCAACCTGAGTAAATGGATCAAATTTATACTAGAACTTGAACATCTAGCAAAGCTCAAAACCACAGGTAGCCCATGGGCTTTTTAGAAGGATACAAATCTATGAATGCTAATGGAAAGCACAAGTGACTTTATTGAATGACTGTGGTGTTACACTCTCAGCCTTTACTTCGCCCTGGTGGTGATAGTTTAGTCGTTCAGTTGTGTCTGGCTCTTGGCAACCCTATGGACTGTAGCCTGCCAGGCTCCACTGTCCATGGGGTTTTCGAGGCAAGAATACTGGAGTGTGGGTTGCCGCGTCCTTCTTCAGGGAGACTTCCCAATCCAGGGATCAAACCCGGGTATCCTGTATTGCAGGCAGTCTCCTGCATTGCAGGCAGATTCTTTACCAACTGAGCCACTAGGGAAGCTTCTTATTTGGCTCTGCTGCTGCTGCTGCTGCTAAGTCGCTTCAGTCGTGTGCGACTCTGTGCGACCCCATAGACGGCAGCCCACCAGGCTCCCCCGTCCCTGGGATTCTCCAGGCAAGAACACTGGAGTGGGTTGCCATTTCCTTCTCCGATGCATGAAAGCGAAGAGTGAAAGTGAAGTCGCTCAGTCGTGTCCGACTCTTCGCGACTCCATGGACTGAGGCCTACCAGGCTCCTCCGTCCATGGGATTTTCCAGGCAAGAGTACTGGAGTAGGGTGCCATTGCCTTCTTACTTAGCTCTAATGGTGACTAAATGTCTCCTCAGAGGAGTCATTGAGGAATGAACTGAGGAATGAACAGTTCACTGAGGAATGAACAAGATTACAGAAAACTGGAAGGAATGATGCTAAAGCTGAAACTCCAGTACTTTGGCCACCTCATGCAAAGAGTTGACTCATTGGAAAAGACTCTGATGCTGGGAGGGATTGGGGTCAGGAGGAGAAGGGGACGACAGAGGATGAGATGGCTGGATGGCATCACCAACCCGATGGACGTGAGTTTGAGTGAACTCTGGGAGATGGTGATGGACAGGGAGGCCTGGCATGTTGTGATTCATGGGGTCACAAAGAGTCGGACACGACTGAGCAATTGAACTGAACTGAATAAAATTTTACCTCAATATTAACAATCTTGCTGACCGTTATTACAGTTTTGTAAATTTAACTTTTTAATACCCAAAGCAATCCTATCATTATTGTTAATATTACTATCCTACCAAATTTGGAAGGTCAGAGTCATCTTTTATTCCAGTGTAATGCCAGACTATGTTGCTTTCGAACTGTGCTGACAATACTGTTATTTAGTTACATTTTTATCTGGATCAAATTAATCATCTATTTGGAAGTATGCTGTTTTATTTATGAGAGTGATAGAAACACATTGGCTCTGTATCATAAATGATGATTATTTTTTCAAACCCACTCTATAAAAATATAATTTTGTGCTAGCCCACCTAGTCTCCAGACTTTTTAAGGTAAAGAATTACTCTCAATTAATACTGTTTGCTTAACATCACCAGTATTTAGTACAGAGATAAAAATAGCACTGTGTCCTAAGTACTGACAGTATTAGTTGTCAGAATTTAAAACATTATTACACATAAAGTCTTAGAATTTATCTTAAATGGTAAATTTAATAAAGTTCAGTTATTATTGTATTTTTTAAAAATCACCATTATCATAGTTGAGACACCATGTGATATATGTATAGTCCTTTATATAGATGGAAAATTAAAACTGTTATTTTGTATTTCAAATAACCCAAATTTATTTCGATTGAAAATTTTTGTTGTAACAGAATGATTGAACATAATAGTTGCTTACAAAAGTCACGAATTATACATATTTTTTCAATGTTTATGTAACATAATTTTGATTAATTTTTATATATTCCAGAAGAGTTAGAAATGCCATTAACTCATCTAGACCTAACAAACCACCATTCTTCAGTGAATTCATTATGTGCAGAACTTCAGACATTTCCATCTTCTCCTGTTTGTAAAATGTAAGTAAAGATTATATCTAGGACTCAGATTGCAATTCAAAAGAAGCAATCTTTAATTAAATCTCTTCATATAAAGTCAGTTTCCAAGATATTTCTGTGAAAAAAATGTAAGAGATTAAATGGTGTTATAATAAGAAACTGATGGGAATATATGAACATATATGTACATAACTGTTTTTATATGCACAGAATATCTCTAGAAGGACATGTGAAAATCAAGTAATGTTGGTTGAGCCCAGAAAGGAACTGGGTAAACGCAATTTATAGGAGCTAGTAAGTGATAGAGCTAGGCTCTTTTATACTTTTAGTATTTTGAAAGTGAATATATCACCATCAAATATAAACAACTCAAAAATTTTAATTTTAAACTTAAACCATCTGCTTAGAAAATTGCCAGTGGATGCTTACCAATGACACTGCCTCTATTGGCACTCATTACCATGAAATACAGTGTAGTAGTATACAAATACCACAGACTGAGTGACTTAAACAATAGAAGTTTATTTCTTCATAGTCTAGAGGCTAGAAATCTGAGATCTGGATGTCAGCAGGGTTGGATTCTTCCTGAGGCCTCTCTCTTTGGCTTGTAGAAAGCTGTCTTCTCCCTCTGTCTTCATGTGGTCTTTCCTCCATGCATGTCTATGTCCTGATCTCTTCTTCTTAAAAGGACACCAGTTATACTGGATTAGGACCCACCCTAATCGCCCCATTTAACTTAATTACCTCTTTAAAGGCCTTACCTCCAAATATAGTCATTCTAAGGTACTGAGTGTTAGGGCTTCAACATATGAATTTGAGCAGAGACACAATTCAGCCCATAGTAAGTAGTTAATAGCCCTGAAGTACAGCCAGATTGTCTGGCTCTGTCATTTACTAGCTCTGTGATCTTAATTGCCCTGTGCCTCAGCTTCCGTATCTATAATATTGGGGTAATAATAGTACATACTCTGAGTTCTTAGTTGTGATTGGCTAATCTGCCAGAAGAGAATGCTATTGGATTACTGGAAACAACTGGAGCATCTCATCACTAGCTGCTCAGGCTTCTACTAATGGTCTCAGAGAGTGTCACGGCATAAAATAAAGAAAGCTGATGCTGAGGGCACCAATTATCTTCATCTTCTGGCAAAGAGGGATTTCCTTTAGGAGGAGTAAATTTGTTTTAGAGCTAAGCAGAACTCTACCATGAACTAGAACTGTCCATATCAGATATAAGCTCTAACAAAATAACATGGGACAAGTACGGAAACTCCCTATAATTTGTTTAAATATTTTAATCCCTTTGTTAAGGTGCAAGATTTTTTATCTTTTATTTGCAGGGCCTGTATTTCTTTTTGTGTGTGTTCTTTTACTCTTTTACTTACTCCATATACCCTTCTTGTTGTTGTTAACTCTAAGTCATGTCCAATTTTTTGCAACCCTATGAACTTTAGCTTACCAGTCTTCCCTGTCCTTCACTATCTCCCACAGTTTGCTCAAACTCATGTCCATTGAGTCAGTAATGCCATCCAACCATCTCATCCTCTGTCCCCCTGCCCTCAATCTTTCCCAGAATCAGGGTCTTTTTCAGTGAGTCAGCTCTTCACATCAGGTGGCCAAAGTATTGGAGCTTAAGCATCAGTCCTTCCATTGAATATTCAGGGTTGATATCCTATAGGATTGACTGGTTTGCATCTGTTAAGGCAGATTCTCAATTAGAAACAAAGACTAGCTGGAATTAATATAATATTGAATTTCTCATATTAAAAGTATTTATTTAAACTGCGGTAAACTCATTTTAATCACACATGTTTTATACCTACTTATTGTTATAATTCAAACATCTAATGAGAATTTATGAAATTAAGTCTTATCTGTATTTATGATTTGCCAGTTAGAACAAAAAGACTTTTCAATTAGCCAAAGGTTTTAGGGCCTTTTGAAACAACTTTAAGAAACTGTCTCATCACTGGAAATCATTTCCATTGGTTCATGAACATAAAAACTTAAAAATCCCTATTTATTTATTTTTTTTAATTTTATTTTATTTTTAAACTTTACAATATTGTATTGGTTCTGCCATATATCGACATGAATCCGCCACAGGCATACATGTGTTCCCCATCCTGAACCCTCCACCCTCCTCCCTCCCCATACCATCCCCCTGGGTCGTCCCAGTGCACCAGCCCCAAGCATTAAAAATAAACTTATACATCAACTGTGAAAGGGAAAACAAAAAGAACAAATAATTTTTAAAAAACAGAAAGGAAAAATAATATGTAATATTATTGTACTTTTAACTTGCTTTTATGGCCCTAATTACTTTTGTTTCAAAACACAACATTTTGGCTAGAGATATAAAGTGAAGTCGCTTAGTCGTGTCCGACTCTTTATGACCCCGTGGACTGTAGCCTACCAGGCTCCTCCATCCATGGGATTTTCCAAGCAAGAATACTGGAGTGAGTTGCCGTTTCCTTCTCCAGGAGATCTTCCTGACCCAGGGATTGAACCCGGGTCTCCCATGTTGTAGACAGACACTTTACCGTCTGAGCCACCAGGGAATGATATAACCAGTTAACAAATATTTTTAGTTCCTACTACATGTAAAACTCTATGCTAGATTTTATGGTGCTAAAAAAATATCTTTGTGGTGTGAAGCCTTTTTTCTACATTAACTGATTGCTGAATTGTGAATATATTTTTATATATGACCAAAGAAAATATCAAATTCAGACATATCTTCAGAAAGTTCAACTAAGAAGGAGGTCATTTGTCTATATTATGATCTTCTGCTGGACTTGGTTTGCCTAAATATTTATCCTTCCTTTTAGTTTAAGATAATCACCTACAATCTGAGGTATCAGGTTGTCAAAGAGACCTTGGCAAGGTTTAGGAACTGTCTAGCTTCTCAAATATTACCACCACATGCAAGATTTTTGGGTTATGTGAGTAAATTGGGTGATTTAGACATAAGATCTAGTTGTCTGCTACTACCCAGAATTATCAATTGAACCAGCAGTGCTTATAGTTAGCATCTTCATGTATGTTCTATGGGGTTTCCCTGGTGGCTCAGATGGTAAAGAATCTGCTTGCAACACAGGAGACCTGGGTTCAATCCCTGGGTCATGAAGATCCCCTGGAGAAGGGAATGGCTACCTGCTCCAGTATTCTTGCCTGGGAAATCCCATGGACAAAGGAGCCTAGTGGGCTACAGTCCATGGGGTCACAATATGAACAGAGAAACAGAATACAATCACTTCTCACTTGGAAGGGTGTGGGAGGTTTGGGGCATATATTAAAGGGTTTGTGAATTAATGGTCTCTTCCCTGTTGTTCTTATTCAGTCGTTTAGTTGTGCCTGACTCTTTGTGACCCTTTTATTTCTACACTAACTGATTGCTGACTTGTGAATATATTTTTATATGTGACCAAAGAAAATATCTCTAGACTGTAGCATGCCAGGCTTCCCTGTCCTTCGTCGTCTTCCAGAGTTTGCTCAAACTCATGTCCATTGAGTTGGTGATGCCATCCAACCATCTTGTCCTCTGTTATCCCCTTCTTCTCCTGACTTAATCTTTCCCAGCATCAGGGTCTTTTTCAATGAGTCAGCTCTTTGCATCAGGTGGCTAGAGTATTGGAGCTTCAGCTTCAGCTTCATCATCAGTCCTAGCAATGAATATTCAGGACTGATCTTTGGGCTTCCCTGGTGGCTAATTTGATCTCCTTGCAATCTAAGAGACTCTCAAGAGTCATCTCCAGCATCACAGTTCAAAAGCATCAATTCTTCAGTGCTCAGCCTTCTTTATGGTCCAACTCTGACATCTGTACATGACTACTGGAAAAACTATAGCTTTGACCAGATGGACCTTTGTCAGCCGTTTTTTGCTTTTTTAAATTTTACTTTTTGCTCTGCTATTTAATACACTGTCTAGGTTTGTCCTAGCTCTTCTTGCAAGGAGTAAGCAAGTGTCTTTTAATTTCATAGCTGCAGTCACTGTCCACAGTGATTTTGGAGCCCAAGAAAATAAAGTCTGTCACTGTTTTCATTGTTTCCCCATCTATTTGCCATCAAGTGATGGGACTGTGCCGGGGTCCAACCCCGGCTGATCCAGGGTATTTGAAGGAGAGATGGCATAGGTGACCTATTTATTTAAATATTCATCAAAGATATAAAGAGTAATAGAATGAGGATAGCTCAGTGAGGAAATTCAGTGGAGAAAAGAGGCTGAGTAGCTTGGTTTACGCGGGAGACCAATAAAACTTCAAGACAAGAAGTTTGCACCACTTACGTAGGCCGCAGGCGTCCTTCAGTTCTCCCGAAGGAGAGGAGACACTGAGGCCTCCCCAGTCGGATCTTAGAAGCCCAGGCATAATTAGTAAGCATGGCGGGTTCCGCGCTCCAGATGGAGACTCAGCCAGAATTTGAGAGAGAGTGCGACATGGGGAAACCAAGTTTCGGTGAACAAGGCCCACACTTTATTTTCCAAAGTAGTTTTTATACCTTAAGTTATGCATAGAGGATAATGGGAGAAGGGGTAGAGTCATGCAATAAGCCAGGCTTTCTTCCTGCAAACTTATCATATGCAAAAGTTTAGGTGATTTGCATCATCTTCTGGCCCGGAGGCCTGTTAACATTTTAGGAAACTTATTTTTCTCTAAAGGTGATTATTCTAAAGTCAGGTGCCAGCCTTCAAAAAGCATTGGATAGAGTTGCATTCCTATAGGGCAAAGGTGAGGTGTGCTCAATCAAGAAAAGAATTAACTCAAGGGTCCAAGGTTACTAACATTGAGGCTACTACTTACATTTCTATATACCTATTATATCAATCAATACACTGCCAAGGACACAGTAGGTAAGGGATATGGAGACTTAGCAGCAAACATTGGCTGAACAAGTGAAAAACCCTTTACCAATACAATTTCTAATCAATCTTTTAACTCCTCAAAGGAATCTGTGTTTAGACAGTTTAGAACATCTCCTGCCTCTCACAGTTGGGAGGCTCTGAACAATCACATGTGGCTGGAAAAACCTATTCAGGCAGGCTAGAGGACTTCCAAAGGAGTTTGTAGGTTGAAACACTGTCACACCCAGGAATTATTAACTGGAGCTGTAAGCTAACTCTTTTTTCAGAGAGAGGTAGTGGGGGACAGCCCCCCGTAAAGTCAGAGGTGTAGGTGAAAGCACAAAGCAGAAAGTAGGCAGACTCTGGTTTGGGAGGTAGATGCTTGAGAATTTCCAGGGGGACTCCTGAGGCTCGATCCCGCCTTTGCGTATGCCGAGCCTCCTTCCTCATGACCTTTGCCACGGGCGGAGTTCCTCACGCTGGCTCCTGGCAGTGATAGACTTCCAGTTGAGCTATTCCAGATCCTGAAAGATTATGCTGTGAAAGTGCTGCACTCAATATGCAATATGCACTCAATATGCAATATGCCGGCTCCCAGCAGGACTGGATGCCATGATCTTTATTTTTGAATGTTGAATTTTAAGCCAGCTTTTCAACTCTCTGCTTTCACCTTCACAAGAAGCTCTTTAGTTCCTCTTCACTTTCTGCCATAAGGGTGGTGTCATCTGCATATCTGAGGTTATTGATATTTCCCCTGGCAGTCTTGATTCCAGCTTATGCTTCATCCAGCCTGTGCTTCATCCAGGTATTTTGCATGATGTACTCTTCATATAAGTTAAATAAGAAGGGTGACAATATACAGCCTTGATGTACTCCTTTCCCAATTTTGAACCAGTCCATTGTTCCTGCTACGTACTAATTTTTGACCTCATACCTACAAATGAGCTGTATTTACTGATTTACACTGCTTGTCATACATACTTCCTTCTCTCCTAAATACCAAAAACACATCACTCACTCACCCACAAAACTGAAGGACCGGAACTAAACTTCAGGATCTTTTACTTCCTGAAAAGGTAGAGGAGACTGAAATTTTTTATAGTTCTGATCCTCAGCCAGTAGAAGCTCCAGAAATTCTATTTAGAATGGACTTGGGTCCATTGTTATATTGTATTATATATATTATCTAATATTAAACTTTAATTCTTCTTTTTCAGTAATTTGCTTACTGCTGAAGAATCAGCTAACAAATACCATATGCTATGGCAATTAGAAAGCTGCAAAAGCTCTCTGAACTCATTTTTGATCAGAGGTAAAAATTGATTTTGAATGCTAAATAAAAAGTATAGATGAAAAGGTACAATCAGTAGAAATGTATTGTTGTTGTTGGACGTGGTACTCTGTCCATGGGATTCTCCAGGCAAGAACACTGGAGTGGGTTGCCATTTCCTTCTCCAACTCTTTCCTTACTTAAGCTAAAAAGTAATGGAAAGCTCTGTGCCACAATATCTAAAATGATAATTATTGTAAAATCTGATAAAACATATCTTCTTATTTTGGCTCATTATAATGAGAAAATTTCTGATTTAATAAATCTTACATTAATTCTTCAAAATATCATTGAATGTGCTAATTTAGTAATTACTAAAATGGTCAAACAAAATAAAGTTTTATTTCCTGCTAAATAGTAGAATAATTTTAACTTCACGATATTTCCATAGATTGAAATAAACCTTTATGTGACTTGTGTTGCTATAATATTTTAGACTTTTACAAATATTAGCATCTTGAAAATGAAATATTAGATACGTTTGTTTTATTTTTATTCTAATTTGTAAAAATCTACTTTATAAGAAATTTCTAGTGTGGCTCTATTTTTTTTTTCCATTTTTTTTGCCCTGTGGATTGTTTCTCATATTTGTTGTTTGGTTTGTTTTGATTTTTTAAGTGCCAAGAATTGAAGAGCCCAACAATCAATATTCACTTACAGATTTGAAAAAGATATTTTCTGTTGAAGAAGAAAAACTTGTGGTTAATCCTGTAAATGCAGAGTGGTGGAAAGAAGCAAGACTAAATCTGACAGAAACTTTGGAACCTCTAAGTACATATTTGTGTCATAATAATTTATCTTCTGATGATACTAAATTGGAGACATTTTTACCTACAAATGTGCCTCAATTAGAACGTAAGTATAATAGTAAATATCACTTCTGTAAATATTTTCAGGATGAGAAAATGTTAGATATTGGCTTTCCAGGAGGTAATTGGGAAAATACAACTAAATTCCAGCATTTAATATAACTTTGGCTCTGCCAGAATTTATAACTTTGACCTTCACTAAGCCCCATTTTCTTCCTTGAAAAAATGAGGAAGTTTGACAAACTAATCCTTAAGTCTCTTTCTGTTCTAAAATTCTGTAGTCTCAGCTTTAAATCTCTAGACATTCTCAGTTAAAGAGACCTTATTTCCTTTTACAAATGATAATTTCTAGTTCATTTTCTGTTTACATCAGCCTAGGTGTAAACCAGCACCATTATTTTTTGACCTGACAGCTGAGTTTTAAGTGTTCAGTAATGTCTAGTAATTAGAGAAGGCAATGGCACCCCACTCCAGTACTCTTGCCTGGAAAATCCCATGGATGGAGGAGCCTGGTAGGCTGCAGTCCATGGAAGGGGTTGCTAAGAGTTGGACACAACTGAGCGACTTCCCTTTCAATTTTCACTTTCATGCATTGGAGAAGGAAATGGCAACCCACTCCAATGTTCTTGCCTGGAGAATCCCAGGGACGGGGAGCCTGGTAGGCTGCCATCTATGGGGTTGCACAGAGTCGGACACGACTGAAGTGACTTAGCAGTAGCAATGCTTAGTAATCTCTTTTCAACAATAGAAATTATCCTTTGATACCAAAAGGTTTAGTCATTAGGCATTTTTAAACTTGATACAATTTAAATATTTTATTTAGGAATTTTATATCTGTGGATTTTTTAAAAGATTTTATTCAGGAACTTTTTCTAGTATTTTATTTAGGAACTTTATGTCTATGTTCCCCCAAATTCCTTGAGCATATTTATGATCATTACCTTGAACTCTTTATTGAGTAGATTGCTTATCTTCATTTAGTTCTTTCTGGGGTTTTATCCTGTCCCTTCATTGGGAATATATCCTCCTGTCTCTTCCTTTTGCCTAATTCACAGTTTTTATTTCTATGTGTGGGGTAGGTAGGTTATGTTTCCCAGTTTTGGAAAAGTGGTCTTTTGGAGCAGTGGTATATGTCCCGGCAGTGCACTCCCTTCTGGCCACTAGAGCTATTTGCACTATGCACAGCCCTATGTGGGCTGTGTAGACACTTCTGTTGTGGCAGATTGACTAATGTGAGTGGTCTGATAGGTGTGGCTGACCCCTTGTCTAGTTGGTTGCCAAACCCTGTTCTTGTGTGGAGGCCACTGGCCACCAGTGGGTGGGGCTGGGTCACAAAGTAGCTGGCTGTGGAGCTGGGGACCCCAGGATTACTGTTGACTTACTCATGGGTGGAGCCAGGTCCCAGAATGGCTGGTTGCAAAGCTGGGAGTCCTGGATCTAGTGTCAGCCTGCTGGTAAGTGGAACTGGTTTTTGACATGGCTAGCTGGAGGGTTTTGAGGCTGGGATTAGCCAAATAGTGGGTGGGTTTTATACCCTCAGGTGGCTGTTGAGGAGCCCAAAGTGTCCCAGAGCTGATGTTAGCCTACTGATGGGCTGTGGTAGGGCTCAGATGATCCAGGGCTACTGCCCACCCACTGTCAGATGGAGCCAGGCCCTGGGGTCTCATAGCTGATACTGGCCTGCTGGTGGGAAAGGTTGAGGCCGAAGAGATCCTGGGCTATTGTCCAGCCACTGCTGGGCAGGTATGGTTCCTTGGCTTTCTGGTGGGCAGGACCACATCCCAGGGTGGCTGGGGGCTTGGGGGTCCTTCTGGTAGGTGGTACTGTATCCCCACACAGCTAGCTCCTGGGCCTGAGGAATCTCAGTGCTAATGCCCAAAAGGCTGGTGGGTGGGGCCTGACCCAGTGCTAAAAAGCTAGAGGGAGGATTTCAAAATGGCACTTATCAGCACTAGAATCCTCATGGCAGAACAAGTGTCCAAAAGACAGCTACTGCCAACATCTGTGTCCCGAGGGTGAGCTCCAATTGCCCCTGCCTTCTTGGAAATCTCTCCAAGATCAGCTGGTAGGTCTGACTCAGGCTCCTTTCAAAGTATTGCCTCTGCCCTGGGTCTCAGGGTGAGTGAGATTTTGTGTGCCTCTTTTGAGAGTAGAGACTATTTCCTACAGCTCTCCTGAAAGAAAGCCCTAGAAGCCTTCAATGTCAACTATTCTGGGGACTCGCCTTCCTGGTGCATGACCCCAACTATGGAAGCCAGAAGTGGGGCTCTGCAAATGAAATTCTGGTTCATCCCCTAAAAGGAATCTTGTACCCGTTAACAGTCACTCACATTCTGTGTCTTTATAGATTTGTCTATTCTGGATGTTCTGTAGAAATGAAATCATGAAATATGTGGTCTTTTGTGATTAACTTACTTCATTTAGCATGTTTTCAAGATGTGTCCATATTATAGCATGTGCATACCTTAATATAAAGTATTGATCAAGTATCTTGTCAAATTTTTAATTGGGGTTCTTTTAAAATGTTAAGTTATAAGAGTTCTTTATATATATTGGATATCGTCTTTTTTTAAGTGTATGTATTGCAAGTATTTTCTTCTGGTCTGTGGCTTGCTTGGTACATAAGTTTTTGACTCTTACCTTAGAATAACTGTTGCCTCTAGGGCTGTGACTAGCTGTAAGCCTATTGGCAACAGGCTGGAATTATTTCTTTGCCCAGTAACCTTAGCTCCAGTAGTAGGAAAAGAGGTGCTGAATTTTTATCCTTTAAAAAATTATTTTATTCAGAGAAAACATTGATTTTAAAAGCAGTAAACAAAGTCCTCCTAAGGATCACATTATATTAATAAAAACCTAGAACTAAAGGTTATCTTAATACCCTAGTAGAACACCCATTTGGGCATGAAAATCATTGGATATTTTTATTTTCTATTTTCAGCACAGTTAGAACATGAAGATTGTTCCTCTCCTCTTATACTTATTAATGAGCAATCTACAAATGATCATTTATCACCTCCAAAAAAGACTCCATCTCCAACTAAAGAAGTATCAGATTTGCATCTTTCTGATGAATATGTCTCTGTTGAAAGACCAAGAAAAGAAGAAAAACCAAAGAATGACCTAGAACTAGGTTATGGAATAATCCAAAATAAAGAAAATAAAGATCACTTGGAACTTGACAGCACAGTACCATCTACTGAATCATCTTCCTCTTCAAAAATTGAAAAAGCATCTTTTAAACATGGTAAAAAGTGGGAGAATAATTTGGACCTTTTGAGCGACTTTATTATGCTGCGAAATAAGTATCCGACTTGTACCTCAAAGACTGAAGTCACAGACAATGATGGAAAAGATGGTGGGTAACTTAGTAATAATTTGGTGTAGGTATGATAGTTTCAAGGACTAAACAAATAATTTATTATAGAAAGTAAAGAAATAAAGTTCTTCAGGTAAAACATGTTATTCAAAGAAAATATCATTGACTCATGACACATTGTATAAAGAGATGGATATGAGACAAACAGGTATAAATGTAGATATGTATTTTCCAAAAAATTTAAATGCACATTTGAACTTGTAAGAAAAGCCACTATTTGTAAAAACACTTTCTACAGCTTAGTCATACAGATTCATAGTATTTCTAACTTTTGCTGATCTTTCTGCCATTCTTTTTTCTCTTTTAGCTCACAGTTCTACATCACTGTTTTAACTTATATTTTAACATGTACTTAAGAATCTTTCATCCATTTGATTGCTTATTACTCCTTTTAACTTTACCAAAGAGTTTCTGTTTGACTTATAACTGTTTTACATTAATTGCTTATAAACATATCTGAGTAGTATGTGTCATATCATTTCACTCCTGGTAAAAAAATTATCCTAGAATTCTAATACCCTAGAATGTGTTTGACATAGGTTACCCAAGTGAAACAAGTACAAAACTATTTATGAGAGTTAGAGTATACATAGGTATAACTGTCCTATGTTCTATTAATGTACACAAGGTCTTGCCCCTGAATAAAGCAGAAGTAAAATATATACCAAAAATTAGTTTGAGGGTCCAGTGAGCTTGCTAACTAAACACCAGAATTGTGGAGAGCCCCAGACTATGCTGGACTGGGCCAAGATTCCCCATGATTGGGGAACTGCTTGGGATTCAAGACAGAAAAGCAGAAAAGAATGCTTGTTCCTTGTGTGCAGCATGATATGAAAGCCTTTTATAGATCTATTTAAACTTACAGTACTTTGTCAGTCAGTGCATTTTCACAATGAAAAATTCAATGAAATTACAGGAAAGTATTTAAAATCCCAGAATTTTATGACCCTTTATGTTGATATATATTCGCCCAAAAGTTTCTTTTTATGTAATAATTTGACCACCTATAACCTCCCTTGCTAGGAGACAACTTTATATGTAACAGATCTTTCTAACCAATTTGCACCATAATTCAGAGCATAATTTCTATACATTGAAAGAATGAGCAAAATAGAAAGAATTATCTTATGAATATAATACATAAATAGGAATTTTTATAAGATTTGTTGTTTTCAGGTTCATGAATGTTTTCTGTTTCTATTCATATTTGAGGGAAAAAAAAAAAGAACTCAATCCAAAATTAGCACTGACATCCTTTTCTGGTTGTCATACTTGCGATGATATCTTGTAATAAGGGATGTTGGCAACAGAGAGAGGAAGCAATAAGAAAGGAGAAAAAGATAAAGAGAATGTTTTCTTATTTAAAAGTTAGCCATTAATTAAACACGTAAAAGAACATTCATGTTAGGTGGGAATGCTTCTGCACTCTTGATGCTTCCTCAGTTAGTTTTATGTTCCTGGCCTCTTTGTCCTTTAATGTGTTCTCCCCAGAGGACCTGGAATGAATTCTGTGTACTGTAAATTTGAAAAAGAGTAAGTTGGCATAAGCCTGCAGGAATGAGCTGCCCCACGAGTAGCAGGCCTTCTCGTTTGCTTCTCTGTGTCATGCATCTTTTCCAAGCAGGTCCGCACAGAACCCTGGCCCGTCCAGTATAATCTGGGGCAGGGAAGGTACTCTGCCGAATTCAGGTGTTTATTTAACAAGCTCACCTGACTCTCAGACCAAGCTTCTTTCTCCAACTTAGTTTTAATAACAGAGATAATGTTTTGGTATGTGTTTTTATTTCTTATTTTACCAGGGCAGGGAAGAACATTAGAATTTATTAGGCCCCCTCAAAAACTCTAATAATGATTATTTAATCATTATTAATAATCAAGCTACTTACATTATTTATACTTGCAAATAATAACAATCTAGTTTAGGATATTTTACTCTATTTTTTTTTCTACTGTGTATTTAAAGCTCATAGAAGAAAAGTACAGTTACTGAACATTGTGTGCCAGGCACTAAATCACTTTTTAGAGAAAAATATGATACTGTCACTGACCTTGAGAAGCTTCCAGTATAATAGAGTGTACCAGACTTGCAGATAATTTCAGTACAATGTTGTCAGTGCCAGGAGAGTATGCTGAGTGCTGAGGAAACAAAAAGGAGGGGCACTTTGCTGGCCTGGAAGTAGAGTGCGCAGTTACATAAGGCCTGTTATAGAAAATGCCTGAGAGCTAAAAGGTAAGTAGTAAGAAATGAGTTGAACGTTAACTGAGCAACTGAACAACAACAAAGAAGTGATCTTATTAAGAAAGGATGGAGACAGGTAGGGTTTGGGGGCCTAGGAGAGGATTAGTAGCAGAGGAGGGGTATGTGGACAGTCACAGAGAAATGAAGTAGAATGGAATGTGCCTCTTAGATGTCAGGAACTGTCCTTGGTGTTTATAACACCTTATAACAATATTCGTAGTAGATATATTAATCCATATTTTACAATGAGAAAACTGAGGCCCCATCAGAATTGGGATTGAAACTCTGATTTGATGCCAAAGTTCTTTCCTTTATTACCATTCAGCTTCCTACCCAGCACCATGTTAAGTCCATTGACCAGGATAGTGGTTCAGTTTAATACTGATACATTTCAAAGAACTTTAACAGTTACGATTGTATTACAAGAAAGCATTTTAATCAACATTAAGTTGCCCTGAACAATGCAAATTAATGTTTTCATTAGAACTTCAAAACAAAGAAGAAGTTTCTTTGACTCTTCAAGAAGAAAGCCCTATTGTTTGTAATAATAAAACCCTAGAGAAAACAAATCAGGAAAGGAGAGCAGATAATGTCATCGAAATTCCAGCATCAGGTATATATTATGCTTTTTTAAATGCCTTCAAATTAAGTAAATTTGAAAGCTCATATATTAAAATGTTTCAAGATGGTAATGTGTTTCTAAAATTTAGGTGTCTGGAATATACCTTGTTTTCCATGTAAATTTCTTCACTTGTTTCAGATATTTCTTCATTTGAGTCTTACTTTCAAGTTATTTCCAAACTCAGAATGCCTTATTTACTGCCTCTGCCCTCCCTAACTTGCCCTACTCTGGTCCACTAAGAATTATTTCTTCTTTCATTTAACTTGCTGATTTCCTGCATTCATCAGAGAGGAGCAAACTGCAGCTCCTCAAACTCTGACTCTTCTGCCCAGTGTGGAAAAATAAACCATTAATGGTTGCTCTCTCTGTTCTCTTACCCACCATCAGGGTGGTTTTATTGATTCCTATACTGATTAAAATGATTTGTTCTGCTGTAAAGAAAACTGTTCTTTACACTGACTCCCAAAGAACAGCCTGCTTAAGAACATCATGCTCATTGTGAAAATCAATAAGGAAATAGATGCTAGTTCTTTAGTATCATTTCGTCTTTTAGTTAAATTTCATTTATGACCTTTATATGATAATACAAATCTTTAAATACTGATTTAGTGAAAACTAAAAATAATTTGTCACTGTTATAAATGTGTTCAGCTTAAGGTTATAAGCTAATAGTGGAGGGAAAAGAAAAAATAGTATGTGATTCTCTTTATATGGCTCCTCATACCTTCCCTGCCAAATTAATTCAAATAACAAGATAGCTATAACATTATACTTACTCTACAGAGGTGTTTTGTTTTGTTGTTGCTAGTTTATTTAGAATAAATACCCTAAAATAAGCTGTTATACAATCTCATGATTTTTAACTCATAGGAATTTGGATGGAGTTCAGGTTTCCATGAAGTACCATGAATAATTGGTTTGTCAAAAAGAACATACCATCCTTACAAAAACACTACCTTTAATGTTTTCATTTTTGCAGATAGCCAGTGCCAAGCATATTGTCTCCTAGAAGCAGCAGCTTCTCCTATCTTAGAAAAACTTGTGTGCCTCTGTACTCTTCCTGCTGCTAACTGGAAATTTGCCACTGTCATTTTTGACCAAACAAGGTTCCTCTTGAAAGAACAAGAAAAAATAATAAGTGATGCTATTCATCAAGGTGAGTGCAAATAAAAGTCACACTATTTAAAAGAATATGAATTTATGGATTATTAGAAAATGCAGAAATTAGTCACAGATGGAGGCATAACTATAGTCCAGCATATGGCACCCACAATCCAATGCTGGAAGATCAGCTAAGCAAGGATAAAAAGGTAAAAAAATACAAGTATTCCCTGATTTTCATGTTTGCACTATGCCACTTTGATTTTACCAAAGACCTGCATAAGTATATGTTTTCACTAACTGAAAGAAATCAAAGGGGATTTTCATTTGTATGAAAAACGGTATTTGCTTCTTTACTTCATTTCAGCTTATGAAAGTTTTCATAGGAATGCTCTGTTTTCAGATAGTGGGGGAAACCGGTATCTAGGATATACTACCCATAACTGTTCTTCAGTTCTTCCTGATTCTCAGTGATCACTGTTTATTTGCTTTGATCTGCATTGATTAGATCAGTAGTTTTCAAACTTTTTAGCAGAACTCTTTGTTCAATGAATATTTCATGGCATCCCATTATATAAAACAGAGAAAAGCAGAGTTTCTCTGATTAACTTGTGCCTAGAATCCTGTCTTCCTGGCCTCACTTTTGCATGCAGTCTATCCAAAATCCAATCTATCCAATCAATAAGGTCTGGAACTACATGGAACATATTCATTAGATAATTCACCTGTCCCTATGAGTACCTGTCTTGTTGGAATCATATCTTAAGACTAATATTCTCAGGTGTCTACCTCCAGGTCAAGGTGTTGCTTTGTGTTATGATCCCCCACCTTTATCTAAATGTGTCATCGCTCAGTCGTGTCCGACTCTTTGTGACCCTGTGGACTGTAGCCTACAAGGCTCCTCCGTCCATGGGATTTTCCAGGCAAGAGTACTGGAGTGGGTTGCCATTTACGTCTCCAGGGGATCTTCCCGACCCAGGGATCGAGCCCAGGTCTCCTGCATTTCAGGCAGACGCTTTACCCTCTAAGCCACCAGGGAAGCCCCACCTTTATCTAAACCAGTTGGCAAATTATGAGTAGTTTAATAATTTTCTTCTTATTTCACAACTGGGAATCACTGACCATTTTCCCACCAGGAGTAGAAATAAGTGAACATTCTTTGGGAGCAACAAGAGTTTGAGCTCTAAGATTAGCTGTCTGGGTTGGAATACCAGCTCCATCATTTTTTCAAAGATTGACCTTGGGCAGCTACTTAAATATGTTAAGACTGTTTTCTCATCCATAAAATGAAAATCATAATGAACTTGTCTAATAGGGTTATTGTTATAAGTTCAATGAAATAAACAGATTATATACAGCTTAGCACCTAATAAGCACACAATAATAAATAGCATTTATTATTATTAAGCATTCTGATATATAGCCTAGAATTCTAATGGATATCCTGTTTTAAATATGTTTTTGCTTACCTAGGTAAAAATGAGGAAAGAGAAATGACATTCAAGTATGCTGCTCTCTTACACCTTTTGGTAACAATTAGAGATGTCCTTTTAACCTGTAACTTGGACACAGCATTGGGTTGGTGTGAAAATTTTTTATTTCCTCTTTTCTTCTTATTAAAATGTTTACTTTTCTGAAAAATACGCTTTGTAAGAAATTATGTAGCTTCTTTATTCTGCATTAAACATTATATACATCTTGACAAAATATAATGGATTATATATTTAATTCTCTTTATGTTCGTTAAAAGAAATTTTCTTATAACAACTACCATCACCTAGAAAAATAGGTTTAGGATTCTCTATTCTAGGCCTGAATTATAGACTCTTAATAGATTTGATTGTGTAATAATTATCATATCCTTGCTTTCTAATGTAAGATGACACTTTGCCATATTCATTTTAGGTCTTCATTGAATGTTTGTGACTTTGAATCTTTGCTAGATGAAATATAGCTAAATTATTAATACTAAGATCTTTTGCAATTATTTTCACTTGTGCATGTAAATTAGGATATGAATTACTTCAGTATTAAAAATCAACCTATTTTGAATGTATTGAAAATTTTAAAGATTTTGGAAAAATTTTCTAAACTATTAAAATCCTTAAAGTATCTATATAACTACATTACTGCTCTCTAGACCCCTTACTGCAAGCTGTTTGGACTTGTTTAGTAATGATGTATTTATAGGATTATGTTTTATAACTTAAGTTTCTAGAATCCATTTGGCAGTCCAATGGTTGAGACTCTGTGCTTCAGCTGCAAGGGGGCACAGGTTCAATACCTGGTTGGGGGAGCTAGAATCCCACATGCACATGCCCTGCAGTATGGCCCTCTGTACCCCCAAAAAAAACCATTATACATAACGTGAAAATAATTTTTCTCTGATCTGTAACCCAGACATTTTCTCTTATATATGACCCAGACAAATAGTATTCTCTAAACCAAGGTTTTGTTAAGTACTGGGCAGCAGCAAGTTATAATTGTACTCCCTCTACAATACTGGGAGTTATAATACTTGCCCAAATATTATATTAGTACAACAAACTGTGGAAAATTCTTAAAGAGATGGGAGTACCAGACCATCTTACCTGTCTTCTGAGAAACCTGTATGCTAGTCAAGAAACGGGGTGCTCAGGGCCGGTGCACTGGGATGACCCTGAAGGATGGGATGGGGAGGGAGGTGGGAGAGGGGTTCAGGATAGGGAACACATGTACACCTGTGGCTGATTCATGTCAATGTATGGCAAATCACTACAATATTGTAATGTAATTAGCCTCCAATTAAAATTAATTAATTAATGTAAAAAAAAGAGTTAGAGCCTTAATGGAACAACTGACTGGTTCAAAACTGAGAAAAGAGTACGACAAGGCTGTGTATTGTCACCCTGATTATTTAACTTTTATCCAGAGTACATCATGCAAATTGCTAGGCTGGATGAATCACAAGCTGGAGTCAAGATTTCTGGGAGAAATATCCACAACCTCAGATATGCAGATGATACCATTCTAATGGCAGAAAGTGAGCAGGAACTAAAGAACCTCTTGATGAGGGTAACAGAGGAGAGTGAAAAGGCTGGCTTGAAATTCAACATTAAAAAAACTAAGACCATGACAATGGGTCCCATCACTTCATAGGAAATAAAAGGGGAAAAAGTGAAGCAGTGACAGATTTTACTTTCTTGGGTTCCAAAATCACTGCACATGGTGACTGCAGCCATGAAATTAAAAAGTGCTTGCTCCTTGGAAGGAAAGCTATGACAAACCTAAACAGCATATTAAAAAACAGAGACATCACTTTGCCAACAAAACTCTGCATAGTCAAAGCTATGGTTTTTCCAGTAGTCATGTATGGATGTGAGAGTTGGTCCATAAAGAAGATTGAGTGCTGAAGAAGCGATGTTTTTGAATTGCAGTGCTGGAGAAGACTCTTAAGAGTTCCTTGGACTGCAAGGAGATCAAACCAGTCAATCCTAAAGAAAATCAACCTTGAATGTTCATTGGAAGGACTGATACTGAAGCCAAAGCTCCAATACTTTAGCCAACTGATGCAAAGAGCTGACTCATTGGAAAAGACCCTAGTGCTGGGAAAGATTGAGGGCAGGAGGAGAAGGGAGAGGATGAGATGGTTAGATAACATCACTAAATCAATGGACATGAATTTGAGCAAACTTTGGAAGATAGTGGAGGACAGAGGAGCCAGGCATACTGCAGTCCATGGAGTTGCAAAGTCAGATGTAACTTAGTGACTGAACAACAATAACCTTTAGAAAGCCCAACATGACGCTCTCCCTTTCTTCTCCAGATAAAGCATTTGAATGTTGATGCTGGGTCAAGTTGTCTTGTCTCTATTATCAGACAACGATAGCCCTAGTTTACGGGACCTGAAACTAATATAATGGCATAGTGTCACATGCTCTTCTGTTTAGTCTCCTGTCTTCATTATACTTTTCAGCTTCCATAAAAGGTTGTCAGTCCTACCAACAACTAGGCTAACTATTAAAGCAAAATAGTAAGACAGAATATCAGAATCTAGAATATCTGGGCTCCCAGGGAGAGTACAGAGAAAGGCATGGCAACCCATTCCAGTATTCTTGCTTGGAGAATCCCCATGGACAGAGGAGCCTGGTGGGCTACAGTCTATAGAGTAGCAAAGAGTCAGACACAACTGAAGCGACTTAGCATGCCAGCACAGGGAGAGTACAGTTGTGACTCACTCCTGCTCAGTACAGTTCAGTCGCTCAGTCGTGTCCAACTCTTTGCAACTCCATGAACTGCAGCATGCCAGGCCTCCCTGTCCATCACCAACACCCAGAGTTTACCCAAACCCATGACCATTGAGTTGGTGATGCCATCCAACCATCTCATCCTCTGTCGTCCTCTTCTCCTCCTGCCCTCAATCTTTCCCAGCATCAGGGTCTTTTCCAATGAGTCAGCTCTTCGCATGAGGTGGTCAAAGTATTGGAGTTTCAGCTTCAACATCAGTCCTTCCAATGAACCCCCAGGACCGACCTCCTTTAGGTTGGACTGGTTGGATCTCCTTGCAGTCCAAGGGACTCTCAAGAGTCTTCTCCAACACCACAGTTCAAAAGCATCAATTCTTCAGCATTCAGCTTTCTTTATAGTCCAACTCTCACATCCACACATGACTACTGGAAAAACCATAGCCTTGACTAGACGGACCTTTGTTGACAAAGTAATGTCTCTGCTTTTTAACATGCTGTCTAGGTTGGTCGTAACTTTCCTTCCAAGGAGCAAGCGTCTTTTAATTTCATGGCTGCAATCACCATCTGCAGTGATTTTGGAACCTGCTCAATACTTAGCAAAATCTTGAATTAGAGAAATAATATTTATGGAGGGTTGATTAAAGTGTATTCACCTTTAAGTACTCTACATTTTGCCTTAAGATTATATGAGACCGTTGAGAGCTATATACTCTCGAATTTTTTTTGTTACTCAAAGAAATGCATTTACTAAATCAAACTTCGGCATTACTATTTGGCTACCTTGAGGAATACTCATAAAAGTAAAATCTTTGTTGGAAAAATGTAACTTCTTAAACCCTAGCTACCAAGCCATGATGAATAACCTTGCTGGCTTGGAAATTTTTAGTGGAAGGCTTTCTCACTCTTCTAAACCTCTCAAAATCAAAGAGCAAGTTAGGTTGACCTCCTTTCTTCTTCTGTGAATAGTGGCAGCAGAAGAAAGGTCCATATGGTCTGGCTGCCTACCCTGGACCCAGATTCTGTATTTTCCCTCAACTTCCAGTTTGTGTGTCTCTCCCAAGCTAGCAAGGTAATGAGTTTTAAGGTTAAAGGTTTAAAGTTTCACTTCTGGGCTTTAACCCAGAAATAAATCTGGTATTGTGTAACGGGTACTGTAATAGAGATACATAGTAACAGCACGAAGGGTGGTGGTGCCTGTTATGCTGTCAAGGGGAACATTCTCTTTAAATGAGTAAGAGTTTGCCAAGTAAATAAAGTATGAAAAGGTATTGTTGGCAGAATTAAGAGCCCAGAAAAATGATTCCGTGAGTGTGTGACAAACAGTTCCATGTGGCTAAATTGAAGAGTGCAAGGTGGAAAACCATGAGAGCTAAGCCACAAGAAATAAGAAAGAGCCAAATCATGAAAAGCCTTTTCAGCTACAAAAAAGACTTCAGTCACTATTCTGTAAATGATAGGGAACCACTGGAACAGGGAAGCGACTGGACCAAGTTTTTCTTTCAGGTTACATCTACTGGCAGTAGGGAGAATTAGTGGGAAGCTTTGAGATTAGGAAGCAGAAAGAACATAAGTCAACCTCTAAATTGCCCATTATTCTAGCTGTATTAATATAAAATTAGAATTAATATGTACATAATATAAAAATGAGAACATGAGCATTATACTTTTTATTTATTATTGTATTTATTGCCCAAATATTCACTGAATAGATGATCGACATAAGTTACTCTGCCAGGTCTCTGCTCCAGTAATTCACAAAATTCATTGTGTAGCAGAATTGCTAGGAGAAGTCTTTAGACATAGGAACCCCTGAGACTCAATCTAGATTTCTTGAATATGAACTTTCAAGGATAGGTCTCAAGATTCTGTGTTTACAGTTGCTTTTAGACAGTTTGAATTTAGGCACTGCTGTTTTAGCAGCTACATAAATTAATTGTCATATACAAATATAGATTATGAGAGCTTATAGACTAATGAGGTTGTTAAGCCATATACGCAAATAACCGGAAATCAAGTGCAAAAGCTGTATTGATGCCATAATAAGAAAATCTCAGTGAAATGTATTACCACAGGCAAGTAAGTGTAGATTTTAGGGTTTAAGAAGAAGGCAGTAGCATTTAATAAGTTAGAAAGCAGAAAAGGATGGGGAATATTCAAAGAATTTGTAGAGTATATCCAGTGATATTGGTATTACATAGCTTAAAAATAGACATTTGGTATACATTCCTCAGCTTTGCTTAATTTTAAGGGGATCATTCCAACCCAGAGATTGAACCTGGGTCTCCTGCATTGCATTCAGATTCTTTACCATCCAAGCCACCAGGGAAGCCCAGTAAAGGAAAATGTAACTGTCTCTGCTATGACCCTTATTTCCTTTTTAGATTTTTACCATGGAGTTTCTAAAAGAACAAAAAGACATGCTTTTTTCCTACTTTTGTTTTTAACAGGATATTTGTCAAATGCAAAAGATATCTACAAAAGTGTTTTTGGTTCCTGTTTGTATGACATTTGGCGACAACTGGAGATAGTACAGTTTATAAGGGGGAAAAAGCCTGAAACCAACTATAAGATAAGAGAATTGCAATGTCAGATACTAAATTGGATGCAAAGTGAACAGCAAATCAAGGTAAGTATTGAAATAAAGCAGATTACAACAATCAACTCATATAAGAATTGTATGTAAGATAAATTTTTGCATTTAATTTGAAATTATGAAATAATGTAGTATATACAATTTGGTCCCTTGACAGTTTTCTCCATAAGTAAGTTCATAGGACAGAATCAAACCCAGAAAAAGGATCATTTGTGTCATTATTGTTATGCCTTGAATTTTAAAAATACTTTCATTTTTATTATACATAGCTTTCTATGGATTGATTAGTCCTTCAAATCTCAAAAATTTTGTTTTATTGTTAAGTTCATGAACATATACCTAACACAGACCCCTGATAATTAATTTTTAGATATTGAGCCATAATCTTCCATAATTCTTTTTTAAAGCACTTTGTTTATTTCTTGGATTATATTGGAAGTTTTTGCCCACTCTGCCTCAAGCATTAGACAAAAACTTTGCATAAATAAAGATTTAAGAGAAAATACCTTAAAAAACCTTTTCAAGCAGTAAAACATCTACCTATGGCTGATTCATGTTGATATTTGACAGAAAATGCCAAAATTCTGTAAAGCAATCATCCTTCAATTAAAAAATAAATATTAAAAAAAAAAACTTTACACTAAATCTGGAAACAAACTTGGCCTTTTCCTTCATTTTCCTGTACATCACTACTGTATCTCTATATCCCCAAACCTGTGGTTATTGGATAGCATAACCAACTCAGTGTACATGAATTTGCGCAAACTGGGAGACAGTGAAGGACAGGGAAGCTGGGAGTGTGGCAGTCCATGCAGTCACAAAGAGTCAGACACGACTTAGCCACTGAACAACAACCAGAAATTTAAAATTGGGAGTGATAGCATCATGGCAGGACAAGATGCTCTCTTTGTCTCTCCCCTTCAATCTACAACCAGGAAAACATCCACAACTCAACAACTGGGCCTCTGCCCAACACACCAGGACACTAAAGAGTTCCACACATCTGCACATCTAAGGTGGGTGCAATGGAACACATGGAAGGGGTAGAACTGGAGGATCAGCATAGGCAGTGCCTGAAATTTGGCCCCTGAACCACGGCAGCCGAGCCCACAGGCCCCGCCGAGAAGCCAGCAGCAGCAAGGGAGGCGCCTGACTCCAGCCTCCACTTGCGGTGGCACCCACAGCCTCAGAACACTGGGCAGCAGGGGCAGGGAGGCCTGTGGCCCTGTCCCTCCAGCTAGCTGCAGAGCCACCCACAACTCTGACGCCCCATCCTCCACCTGCAGTGGGTGAGCCCAGAACCTGCGAATATCGGACAAGGCAGAGGCGCACATGACCCCGGTTCCTCCTCCTGGTCTTCCCCCTCCTCCTGCAGTGGCAGAGCATGTGATTCAGGGGATACCAGAGAGACCACCATCTTAGTACCGCAGGCAGTCACAGCAGAAACACCAGAAACAGCAAGGCATCAACAACCCTAGAGGCACAAGCAGCGATAACAAACGCACTGGGCGACAGCTCTGACATAGACGTTGCAGGGTCAGCTCAGTTCAGTCGCTCAGGCGTGTCCGACTCTGCGACCCCACGGACTGCAGCGCGCCAGGCCTACCTGTCCATCACCAACTCCCGGAGCTTACTCAAACTCATGTCCATCGAGTCGGGGATGCCCTCCAACCATCTCATCCTTTGCCATCCCCCTCTCCTTCTGCTTTCAATCGTTCCCAGCATCAGGGTCTTTTCAAATGAGTCAGTTCTTCGCACCAGGTGGCCAGAGTATTGGAGATTCAGCTTGAGCATCAGCCCTTCAAATTAATATTCAGGACTGATTTCCTTTAGGATGGACTGGTTAGATCTCTTTGCAGTCCAAGGGACTCTCAAGAGTCTTCTCCAACACCAGGGTAACTGGTGCCAATACTCAACCCCAACCAGAGGCAGTGCAGGGCAGTTCAGTTCAGTACAGACTCTCAGTCGTGTCTGACTCTTTGTGACCCCATGAATTGCAGCACGCCAGGCCTCCCTGTCCATCACCAACTCTTGGAGTTTACTCAAACTCATGTCCATCGAGTTGGTGATGGCAGCAAGCCATCTTATCCTCTGTCGTTCCCTTCTCCTCCTGCCCCCAATCCTTCTCAGCATCAGGGTCTTTTCCAATGAGTCAACTCTTCGCATGAGGTGGCCAAAGTATTGGAGTTTCAGCTTTACCATCAGTCCTTCCAATGAACATCCAGGACCGATCTCCTTTAGAATGGACTGGTTGGATCTCCTTGCAGTCCAAGGGACTCTCAAGAGTCTTCTCCAACACCACAGTTCAAAAGCATCAATTCTTCGGCGCTCAGCTTTCTTTATAGTCCAACTCTCACATCCATACATGACCACTGGAAAAACCATAGCCTTGACTAGACGAACCTTTGTTGGCAAAGTAATGTCTCTGCTTTTAATTTTTTTTTATTTATTATTTTTTTACTTTACAATATTGTAATGGTTCTGTCACACATCAACATGAATCCACCATGGGCATACACGTGTTCCCCATCCTGAACCCCCCTCCCACCTCCCTCCCGGTACCATCCCTCTGGGTTATCCCAGTGCACAATATGTCTAGGTTGGTCATAACTTTCCCTCTGTGCTGCTGCTGCTGCTAAGTTGCTTCAGTCGCTAAGGCAAACGAAAAAAACTTGTGCTGTAGTGCCACCTGCTGGAAAATAAGAGAAAGACTTCTATATACAATAGAGAAATGACAGCCTCTTCAATAAGTGGAGCTAGAAAAACTGGACAGCTACATGTAAAAGAATGAAATTAGAACACTCCTAACACTGTATAGAGAATGAGATGGTTGGATTGCATCACCAACTCAATGGACATGAGTTTGAGTAAGCTCTGGGAATTGGTGATGGACAGGGAAGCCTGGCGTGCTGCAGTCCATGGGGTCACAAAGAGTCAGACACGACTGAATGACTGAACTGAACTGAACTGAACACCATATACAAAAATAAACTGAAAATGGATTAAACACCTAAATGTAAGGCTGGAAACTATAAAAATCTTAGAGGAAAACATAGGCGGAACATTCTGACATAAATCACAGCAATTCTGATCTACCTCCCAGAGTGATGAAAATAAAAACAAAAATAAATGGGATCTAATTAAACTTAGATGCTTTTACACACCTAAGGAAACTAAAAATAAAAAGAAATTCCACAAAATGGGAGAAAATATTTGCAAATGAAGTGACTGACAAGGGATTAATCTCCAAAATATATAAACAACTCATGCAGCTGAGTATTTTTTAAAAAACAAACAATTATCTGAGAAGAAGAAGAAATACAGAAGGTAGCAGAGTGTTTATTTAAAAAAATAACAGCTGAGGACTTCCCAAGCTTGGGGAAGGAACTGGGTATACAAGTCCATGAAGCTAAGAGAATACCTAATTACCTCAATGCAAAAGGATCTTCTCCAAGATACTGTCAAAAGTCAATGAAAAGGAATTCTAAATGCAGCAGTGAGAAAAGAATGGCAACCCACAAAGGAATCCCTATTAGCTATCAGCAGATTTCTTAGCAGAAACTCCACAGACCAGGAAGGAGTAGAGTAACAGCCTCAAAATACTGAAAGATAAAAACTGGCCTCCAAGAACACTTTATCCAACAAATTTATCATTCAGACATAAAGGAGAAATAAGGGCTTTCCCATAAGGGAGAAGGAAATGGCAACCTACTCCAATATTCTTGCCTGGAGAATCCTGTGGACAGTGGAGCCTGGAGGGCTGCTGTCCAGGGTCACACAGAGTCGGATACGACTGAAGTGACTTAGCATGCATGAATGCATGGGAGAAGGAAATGGCAACCCACTCCAATATTCTTGCCTGGAGAATCCCAGGGACACAGGAGCCTGGTGGGCAGCCATCTGTGGGGTTGCACAGAGTCGGACACGACTGAAGCGACTTAGCAGCATACAAACAAAAGCTGAGGGATTTCATCAACACCTGGCCTGCCTTACAAGAAATATTGAAAGGACCTCTTCTATCAGAAACAAAAGGCAGAAGTACACAAAACTTTGAGTAAGGTGATAAACAGACAAACAATTAGAAAATTGCAACTGTATATCAGAATAGGTTTTTAAACACTTTATATAACATAATGGTTAAAAGGGGAAATATCAGAAAAAAACAATAGCTACTTCAATTTGGTAACAAACAGAATATAAAAAGGAATGAATTTGAGAAAACAAAAACAAAAGGGGAAGAAGAACAGAATCCATATAGGCAAATGAAGATAAGATGCTATCAGCAGAAAAAGTACTATGTAAAATAGTACCTATGACATATCTTACACAAACATCATGGTAATCACCAAGCATAAATCTAGAATGGAGACACAAAACATAAAAAAAGAGGAAACTGAAAAAAACATTATAGAAAACCACCAAACCAAAATGAAACATGAAGAAACAATGGAAACATAAAACAACCAGAAAACAAAAGCTAGAATGGCAGTACTAAGTCCCCACGTATCAGTAATCACCCTACGTGTAAATGGAGTGAGTTCACCAGTCTAAAGATACAAAGTGGCTGGATGCATTTAAAAACAAGAGCAGTCTTATGGACTCTGTGGGAGAGGGAGAGGGTGGGAAGATTTGGGAGAATGGCATTGAAACATGTAAAATATCATGTATGAAATGAGTTGCCAGTCCAGGTTCGATGCACGATACTGGATGCTTGGGGCTGGTGCACTGGGACGACCCAGAGGGATGGAATGGGGAGGGAGGAGGGAGGAGGGTTCAGGATGGGGAACACATGTATACCTGTGGCGGATTCATTTTGATATTTGGCAAAACTAATACAGTTATGTAAAGTTTAAAAATAAAATAAAATTAAAAAAAAAATAAAAAATTTAAAAAATAAATAAATAAAAACAAGAGCAATTCAAACCTGTCTGGGTTAAATTTGGCACTTACAATATGGGCAGAGGCTACTTATATAGTCATCTATATTAGAATTCTTGAAGAATGCTAAGAATGCCCTGCCCCCAAATGTTTTCCTCATTGACATTTTATCTTCAGTTCAGTTCAGGTCAGTTGCTCAGTCGTGTCCGACTCTTTGCGACCCCATGGACTGCAGCACGCCAGGCCTCCCTGTCTATCACCAACTCTTAGAGTTTACTCAAACTCATGTCCATTGAGTCGGTGATGCCATCCAACCATCTCATCCTCTGTCGTCCCCTTCTCCTTCCACCTTCAAACTTTCCCAGCATCAGGGTCTTTTCAAATGAGTCAGTTCTTCGCATGAGGTGGCCAAAGTATTGGAGTTTCAGCTTCAGCATCAGTCCTTCCAATGAACACCCAGGACTGATCTCCTTTAGGATGGACTGGTTGGATCTCCCTGCAGTCCAAGGGACTCTCAAGAGTCTTCTCCAGCACCACAGTTCAAAAGCATCAATTCTTCAGCGCTCAGCTTTCTTTATAGTCCAACTCTCACATCCATTTGATCTTATCAGAGTGTATTCCTTTGTGTTTAAGCAATGCTATCTTTTACAATGCAAATATTTACTTTGCCAACTTATTGTCATTAGTTTCATGTAACCAGTTGCTTGTTATTTTTGTCACTGTAGCAAAAGAATATTACAAAGCATAATCATTCAGATATATATGAAATTCTTATTTTTGATCAGGTGCTGGTTATAATAAGAATGGATTCATATGGAGAAAAACATTTACTCATTAAAATCCTTAACAAAATAGAAGGTAGGGAGTTTTAAATTTTGCTTAATTTAATAACAAATGCTTGAACATATAAAAATGTATTGATCTAGCCAAGTTTTTAATTAAGATATGAGTAACATACTATAAAATTCATACTTTAAAATATATAGTTTAGTGGGATCTAATCAGTGTTTAAATCAATGTGGACCGTAAGTCTGAAATGTAAATATACTATAATGTACTTATGTATATATTATGATTATTGTTATTACCAGTTGATACCTTTTATTGTTAAAGTTACTAATAATGCAGACTATTTACAACCCATGAGTAGGTTTCATTAACTCAGCTTTTACAAATGAAGAAACTAAAATTCATAAAGTTGATGTATCATGCCAAAATCACAAGTTAAGTGAAGGAATCAGGATTTGATCCTAAGTCTCTCTTGTTCCAGGGTCATTTTTCAACTCTTCTACACCAACTGCTGTCCCCTCTGTCAACCCTTTCCATCTTGTGCTGTGGAACCCATTGCTAAAATAGAAACTCTCCTCCTTCTTCACCTCCTTGTTTTAAGTGAAACTCAACTTTCCCTAGATGATAATGCTTCCCCTGTATGCCTTTCATACAGAAGCTGATAACTTTCTCTCTGTATGTATATAAGAATGAGAAGACCATTTTGTGCTTTCCGTTATCCTTTCCAAAACTTTATTCCTCCATCCTTTGAGGCTATGCCATATTGCCATGTCATTCTCTATTACCCCACAATCATCCATGAACAGTTTTGCACCTGGCTCATGGTACTCTCTTTATTCCTATCTGGTCCTACCATTGAACTAGATGTCTTTAATGTGAATGATTCATTCAACACCCTGACCTTATAGTTTCATTGGTCTTCATAACAAATATACTCATTCCTTGGCTTTGCTATCAAACTTTTGATAATGCAGAACTATCCTGCCTCTAACTTGAAACTCTCTGTCTATAGCTACCTCGGGCTCTTTCATGATCTTCAGCATTCTAAAGATTATAAACTTTCAACTCCTTTTTTCATTTCTTTCTTCTTCCATATTGGTGATGGTCATCAATTTAAGCAGTCTTGTCCTTCTATTGTACCTTCTATTTAAACTTCAGCTCTGAATCAATCAAGATTTCATCCCTCTATCCCTACCCCCAAGATGTGCATTGTTGGAGAAAATCAAGTAGATTGGTACCACTATAAAATCAGGCTCCCTGAACTTATATGGGCTTTTAATACTTTTCAGTAATCTTTGTATATGTTCTTAGCTTTCATAGCTACCATACTAATGGCTATACCACACAGCCCTACCATGCCACTCATCCCCTCATTTTGAGAAGGGAATTATGCCTTCTAATGACCTTTAATTGAGTAATAATCCTCCTCAGTTCATCTTCCCCACCATCTACAAACTTACATTCATCTCTCCTATTCTTTTATCTTTCCTCCTTTCTCAATAGAGGAGGTGACTCTCCACCCTTAAAAAAACCAATCTTTCACTTGTGTTGTGGATCCCATCACTTCCAGGAGTCTCGAACACTTTGTTCCATCAGTTATTTCCCAGCAAGGCTTCTTCTCTAATAACTCTCTTAATCTTTAAGTTTTCCAGTCTTAAAAATAAAATACTACCCTCAACCTGTGTCACCCTTGATTTATTTTCTTACCTCTATAAACTGCATCTTGTGCCATCTTCTAAAATATTTCTTTGCTCTACTCCTACCAAACTAGTTATCATGCTGTTTCTGATCTCCATGCCTTTACGCCTCCTGTTTCTGCTATCATTAATACTCTTCTTTCTTCTTCAGGAAGCTAACTCCTACATATCCTTTAAAAATGAGTTAAAACATTTGGTTAGGAAACCTTAATTTGAATATGTTCCCTCTCTATTCTCAGGGTAATATGTGCATCCTTCTAAGGCACTTCTTACCATCCTGGTCTGTAATAACTGATGCTCTTGTTGGTTTTCCTCACTACAATTTCAGCTACTAAGGATAATGACCATGTCATGCTTTGTATTTCCAGCACCCACAAAAATGCCTGGAACATGGAAGGCACTTCATAAAGATTTTTTGAATAAGTGAATGAGCTAATGAATACCTCCCCACATGCCCTATTTAGACTAAGACTAGTGGAAAAGATTTAACTGAAATACATGCAAATATTGTGACTAATATCTGCTTCTCGGAGTAGTTACTAAACTATTAAATTATTGTGATGTGAGAATGGAAGGTTCTTTTAAGGAGAGCCTTCAGTTCAGTTCAGTTCAGTTCAGTCACTCAGTCGTGTCCGACTCTTTGCGACCCCATGGACTGCAGCACGCCAAGCTTCCCTGTCCATCACCAACTCCCAGAGTTTACCCAAACTCATGTCCATTGAGTCGGTGATGCCATCCAACTATCTCATCC